>NC_092702.1:8990329-9085329 GCF_964275005.1 Diadema setosum
TGCACCAGACAAAAATGACAAGGCATTCTACATCAATGTTCCCTAAAAATGGGTTGAAGAACTTTTACTTGTCTATAAGATCTTGCAAGTAACCAAAAGTACATAACTGGGAGCAAATGACCTTGAGAGCCGAGGTATCAAAAATGACTGCAAGTCTGTTTTGCCGTAAAGGCACACAAGAAATGCATTCATAATATCGAGATCTGTCTCTAACCTTACCTACCTACAAATAGCTGGACTCAACTACTACACCTGTATGTATTTCACATTGGTATGTCATGTCAGAAAGAAAAGATATGGATCATGAGAAATGACTCCTTGTACTTGCGGTTACTCAACCAATATATCTTGCTAAAATATTTCTACCTGCATGCCTGAAACAGACATTGGGAAATATCTATCATGTGTAAACTTTCCTCCAGAGGACAATAATAATACTAAAGTATAAGTTCAAAATTTTGTTGTATCTTAAATCTACAGGAAAATAGGGTGCCTGATTTGTTGTGCAGAAACCCCGGACCAAAATGTTAATGTTTTGCAATTTTTTTTTTAGATAGCTAACTTGCTTCCACTTAGGATGAGCTCACTGATGTTGAATAAATGACCCACATGAGGTGTCACATAAATTGTAAGTGCACTCAGAATCAACAGTCAACAAACAGAACATGTGGCAAAATTCAGTGTCAGCTGTTATAAATGCTCAAGTAGATTCAGCTTTACTTGGATTGACTGTACATTGTTGTGTACTTACAGCTCGGTGTGTGGGTGGGGGCAGGGGGAAAAAAGAGTAAGGCAGTTTCTCCTTTAGACCCCTTCCTGTTAAACACAGAGCAAATGTCTATCACGCAATATGTTCAAAAGTCGTAAATACACTGTCTTGTATCATCATAGTGAACACATAAATGTATGATTGACAATATATACAAAAGGCCATTACAAATTTCTGATAATTTCATTATCTACTAGTAATCCTACACACTTTTTATTTACAATATATCTATATATTGCCAAAATGACATAGGAACAAAATGAAAGGGCTGACACAGACAAAGTTTCATATCAATATTACAGCTCACTGAACTGTTAAACCCAAACCACATCAAGTTACAAGAGTACATTATTGCAAGCTAAGGATGAAATCAAACTTACAGAGCATCAATTTTTACATGCTGAAAAAGAGATTTACACTGAAAATCTTACAAATTTGTGAAAGATGTACAGCATTTCCTGAACAGGGCAAATTTTGTAATAGTTATGTCATATCTTTTGTCTATCAGGATGGATGTGCAATCATAATCACACAACATACAATGTATATGATATTCTAGATATGACATAGAAATGTAACAGAAATCATTCCATGTATTCAATACACTAATTGTTATTTACACTGTTTTTCAGAATGTGTTAGAAATATGTAACAAAAAGCCATCACAAGATATGCAGCTTCATATTCTTTTTTCTTAATTTAGCAGCACAAAGGGACAGATGGAGTCTACATGCCAAAACATCACTCTTTTAATCATTTCACTGCACTGCATGATTGTTTGTCCATCTGAAAAATTCTCAGACCCAAGCAGATTTTACAACAGCAGAAAATGGGACTAAATTCCAATAACAATGTATGAATCCCAAAGACTAGAAATTCTACATGAGAAAAAAAAAAATGCTATGGTATCTAATCATGCAAATTGTGAAGAAAGAGTGGAAAAAAAGAAGAAGAAATGTGTCAAATTACAGGCAACTGTCATTTACAGCAAAGGTTGCATAACACTCCCAGCTAACACAGCTGCACAGGTGGATGTGCAGGAGCAGGCATGAAATACAAAGATGGCTGTGTAGTCACATCCTGTATCCCATGCAAATATCCAGTGTTTTGTCACATTGCAAGCTTTGCTAGCTATGCAGAGCAACTTGTATCAACAAATGCTAGTGAGAATGTATATTCCTGCATACTTTTAAAACCAAGGTCCTAGGATTGTCTCACTTCAATTTTGCTAACTTTAAAAGTGACAACAACTTTTGATGGCAAAAAAATAGAAAGGGGAAAAGTTGTAAAACTTGGATAGATTGGGCAAATGTTAATACAATTGAAAAAGAAAATAGAAGGGAGGTAATAACAGAAATGAGGAAAAATAAAGAATGATAGTATCCTAATTCACATCATTTCAAATATAAATAAACAATTTTATCATTTGTTTATCATATGACACATACAACAATACGTGAATTTTGTGGACAACAAAACTTCACAAAAAACAACAATAAACATACCACCTGCAGTGAAAATTGATATGAATTTGGCATGAAATACACATGGAACAACTGTAGACAAATCTCAGTGACCACCAAAGAAAATATCAATCCAATAAGCACGGAAGTCATACAAAGGGAGGAACAATTCTACATGGCATACTTGACATTAAACAGCTAATTCTTCGAAACAAACAACAGAGATAGAGCAATAATTATCATTAAGATAAAAATGCAACAATAAATCCAACATGAAATGAAACGAATAAACAAATAATAGAACAAGGACAGGTTGTATCATCCAGTGCCCTCTATTCCTATTCTCTTGCCAGTCTTACACACAATACATGCCACATTGCTGGTTACACTCTTTTTGTGTGTAATGTAATACTAAGCTTTCCCTCTCAAGTTGTCCTATACACATGCAATATACTGTATCAATCTGGCATTCATCTTGAGGAAAATCTGTGGATCCAACAGAAATACCTTCTTTTTTTTTTCTCTCTCCTTCTAATCTTAAAGAGACACAACTAGCAGTACACTTGTCTAAACATTATTGTCTTTGACCCTGGTTTCAATCAAAGAAACGTTCTATGCAATTATGCATGAAACCAAGCTTTCCAAGTCAACAATTCTCCACAATGAAGTGTTATTAAAGTGTTTAAAATTGCTTAACCCAGCTTATTGTATCTAAAGCTTGACTAAGCCCCAATAGTCACTCCTTGCTGATTCCAATACAGAATATTTTCTAACACCAGGCAAGATGACAACTGACAGCAATATTTTCATTTTTTCTTATCCTATTTCTTTCCTTTCTTTCTTCTTCCTTTCAATTTCTTTCTTTATTCCTTCCTTCATTCCTTTCCTGGAGAGTGACAGGAAGGAAAAAGAAGAAGGGCATTAGATGATATCAAGTGACACACAACATGATAAATTAATGAAGACACAGGAAATAATGTCACTAGGCTGACTATACTAGCTTCTTGGCCTCAAAGAATCCCTTCAGATGCCTCATCTGCCAGAAGCCAGTGACCAGAAGGATGACCGTCTGACCAATTGACCACCACAAGACCCGCTGGTTGGTGCTCTCGCTCGTCTGCCGGAATCGCTCCTCCCGATACTGGACGAACAGATAGAGGATGAGAGAAAGAGAGAATGACAAAAAGAGTTCATCAACTAACTGCATAACAGGGGAATTCCTCAAGAAACTACCAGTGGGTACGTAATATGATGCGACAGAAAAAGCTACAACTTAACGAATAGTTCACATTCCCTTGACTTGTTCCTGACATACGTTCTGGGTAATATAATACCCCCTGCCTTATGAAGACGATAAGTCATACACTTTTTTTTATGCATGAAAGATGTAAAAAGTGATATCTTTTTTTCATGTTTTCTTCATATTGTTCCACTTCTGTGACATCACACTGAGTGAAACATCTTGCCAAATGTGACAATTTATAGAATTCACAAATGATGTTCAAATAAAGAATGAACAATGCAGACCAGGTCACTAGAATGGCCGATCAATTTACATTTGGGGAGCATCCAGTTTATTGTACACATTGAATATATTATGAAACCTTTTTCTATCAATATCACCAAATACTAGGCTTGAAAGAACATTTTGTTGCTGTCAGGTGAACATGCTGGCAAGAACCAATTCTAGGGATTTCATCATGAATAATCATTACATCACAAATGCTTAATACCACAGTGAATTTAAAAATCAACATGCCTGCTACCATGAATGATCTTTTCTGCTCATACGCAAAGTGGAACTACAAACTGGCTACCTTCTGTTGATTTTACTGAATCCATACGCATCTTGGGCAAAGAGCCTTTTAAACACCTCTAAGAGATGCTGTGACTTTTCTGCTGATAAGGCCCTCTGTGCACTCACCCTCTGGTAATTTTGTTCCTTCTTGACTTGCTCCACCTGATCCAGAAGCTGTCTCACCCTCAGCTGTAACTCTGTCAGTTTGTCCTTCTCAGCGATCTCTTTGTAGTCATTGGCGTGCTCTCCCACCTCTATGTCCAGGTGGATGCGCTACAGCATGGAATGTGAAAAATGGGATTGTTTCATAGGACTGTTGATGTCGCATTTTCTCTGTCTTCTTAGCATTTGCAAATCTACAATGTTTTACACCACATCATGACACACAAAAGAAAAAGAAATACAGTAAACCTTGCTTAAGTTGATGACTGCCTCGCATATAAAGTCAAATAATTGCCTTAGTTGAATAACTGCCTAAGTCAAATGTCTTTACAAGTCCTCTTCTCTTTACATTATATTGATTGTAATCCCTCATGAGTCAAATTTTCTGTAAGTCGAAGCTATTTCTTCAGTCCAAATAGATTCGACTTAGCAAGGTTGACTGTATCACAAACATGTAGTGTCCTATATCAGATTCCTCGGAAGTTTTTTGACAAAAACAATTTTCCTTTGCTCTTAGATTATGCGTTCACATGCCTGGTAGATCATAATCACACTTCATGTATAAAGTCATGTGAGTATTCTGCAACTCCAGATGACTCAGACCCCGTTTACAGTGCAGGTCCGGCTGAGCCGCGGCTGAGCCACAGCCGAGCCTGGCCTCAATTGCGGTACTCGGCCCTGAAATTTTGTCCGTTTACAGTGCCGGGCTCGGTCCGGGCTTTTAATTCAAACCTTTCAATATTTTGTCGTAGTGGCGCTCTGCTTGTAAATGAATGACTAATATTGGGAGCGCGCCAGTCGCAATTGAATTGGTACTGCATTTGGCCCAGTTTGCGTTTACAGTGAGAAAAGGCCGGGCTCGGCCACGGCTCGGCTCGGGACTACCTCCAGAGCTTGGCCAAATGTGCGGCCGATTTTGGTACCGCATTTGGCCTTTTGTGCGTTTACAGTGAAATGAAGGCCGGGCTCGGCCACGGCCTAGGCAGGCCTTTTCACTCACTGTAAATGGGGTCTTATTGAGATTAACTGCAATTTTCATAACATATACAGAGACAGATGGAGTTTAGAAATAATATCAAACTTAAGGGTCACATATTTCCCTTGCAAATGTCACAAAGTTTTGCATGGTGGAAGAATAATATCTGCCAACATCAAGTGTGAAATCTTACAATAATACCCCTCAGAGTTTTTGTTTTGTTTTGTTTTCAATGAAAATCCAACCCCACGCCACTGGAGAATACACTCCCCTTTTGTACCAAGAATAAAGGTTGGAAATTTCTCAGGATCCAAATAAATTCTCTGGAAATCTATAGTATTACAGAAGTTCCCAGGTTTATTATTTTGAGGAAGGGTCTGAATTACCTACAATTGCAATATACCAGCTTATAAAAGGAATCTTATTATCAGGGTTGCAAAATGGACACACAATCTTTAACAGAGCTTGGTAAATATATAACTGAAACTTCCTCCATAAAAACTGAAAAATCTCCAATTTGCCAAATGGTCATCTCGCATGAATCCCAAGACCCATTAACCACTATTCTCTCTAGTTCATTGACAAGCTGAAATCATGAGGCAATATTAGACTTCCTCTCAAGAGCTTTCCTACCAGCTTTGATCCTCCAAACATTGACCACTTCGTGGAGTTGGAGAAGAGGCAGAGTGAGTGCTCTCCTGGTGTATGTGACGTGAAGGTGAAGCGTCCCGATGAGCTGTACATCTTGGACAGGATAAGCTTGTCATCGGGGTCCCGTACCTCCACGTGCATCCCAATCCCGGGACTAGATGGCAAGAATTCATTCTTGTTTTTGTCAAATACCTGGATTTTGTAGTTCCCTGCAAAAGACATGTCAAAAGTTTTCTGGTAAATAACTTCACTTGTCCCTAGAAAATATTGATTTAATCACATTTGCAATTTCATATCAAAACTATTTCATTAACATCCATTCTTAGTCTTGTTTATTTTCAGATGAACAATAAGGGGACAATGAACTTAAGTACAAAGGATCACATTGTGCTGCTATCAAGAAAGATCTGTACTTTCATATGACTAAAATTTCATATTCAATTTGCACTAGATGGCTGCAGGAATTGGAATGCCCCCGTCATGAACAGGTTTACATGTAGCTGAAATTTAGCCACACTACAGTCTCTGCACACCTGTGGAGGGCCTTTACACGGGAGGCTGAGGGGGTTTGAAGGCAGACTTGAAACTGCAACAACCGACATACAAATGGGATCAAGCTATCAGACCACGGTTCACTGAATACAGGAATACTTTGCCTCTGCACTCATTTCTTTTATCATCTGTTTCCAAATCCTTCCTTAAAGTTTGGATCAGGTCTTGGTACTTTCTTCTCACATGGCACCAAGACAGTGTCTAGTTGATACTGTTTGCTGACTTTTGCGAGTCATCTGGAGTGGACCATGAGGGGTCAGCATTTCTTGCTCACTGTAGTGAGAATGTATTTTGCCTTTGGGTTGATTGCTTCATTGGGTTTGCACCCTGCGCTACTGCACTTTCTTACTTCTTAGATATTATGTCGTATATCGACTATAAGGCTTAAATACCAGGTTGTGCATCACTAGTACTACTCAATCAATTCTTTAAACTTTTTTGGGCTCAGCAGATTTACTTAAGCCATTCCTTTTTGGCTTGCCATACATTGTAGATGCAACCATGCTCTTTCTTGCTAATGTGCACAAACTCTTGCTAGAATTCTACATGAACTTGTTATCAGTGAATGCACAGCTAGCTGTCTGGCCAAATACCAAGTGCGAGATACTTGCCCAGTGCTCAATAACATGTTTACAGTGTCTATCGCCATGCGCCAATGATCACTATGATTATTTGATGACAAACATGCTGCAGTAAAAATTGATGCTTGGTTCTTGACAATATGTTTAACGACACTGCAGAATTTCTTGACCTGTTTTATTACAGTTTGCTTTGCCTCTTTACTGACTGGTGATAAGAGAGCATGGCATGATAACATATTGACCTAAAGGTCAGTCTGTATCTGGTTGTCGGGATATGTTCCGTGAAGTTTGCGTCTGGCTTCACAGATCCCCTCCTATACAGCTACAGATTACTAAATTACAATACCAATTTAATGAAAGGCAAGGCTACATTGTACTGTATGATCTACTTACTATATTGCAGACACCTGACCTACATTGTATAGGCAAGCATGGTATTACCGGACACCATGGTATTACCGGTCACGCACATTTTTGCGTACTAATGACATTCATTAGCCTCACGAACTTTGTGTGGACCGAAATCGCAAAAAACGCGATATCAACACATAAAAACATGAAGAAATTAACATTTTACCTCAAATTTATAGTTGAGTGACCCGCACCTCGTCAAATATTTATGCATGTTTGAATCACATTTCATGACTGAAATTCTATGAAATCCCATTCACATACAGGAAAAATGCTGAAGATTCCAATAGAACCAGAAGCTCACTGATCGATATCTGAAATTTGTAGCTATCGTCCTCAAACGCGAACGATGCGGAATACTTGTGCGCCAAGGAGCCCGCAACTCGTCACCCGCGCGTGCAGCTCCCATAGACAAAGAACGTAAACTAGAAGGAGAGTCTAACCAGTTGACGATTTCTCACAAGGTTTTATTACGTTAACTGTTCAAAATGTTCAAGACAGACATTTTACCGTAAAATACGAAATTTGAGCCTCATTTGCCGATTACTTCTTTGTCATCCGTTAGGCCGCTCGGTGAGAATGTGTACGGTGATTTGTGGGATAAATTGCAATTCTGGTGCAAGGACTAGGTGCGAAAGATGTCAATTATTTCATTGCGAAAATCGTGTCCAGTAATTAGCGTTCGTCATTCAGCACCAGATGGCGCTCTCGCGCATGTACATCGTTTTCTACGCACGCAGTGTGCTCAATTTCTGAGCCCATTCGCGACAATCGCTAGCTGTAGCAGTTATGACAGGGGTGCATTGATATCATTCTTTTCAAAAGTAATACGGCCGTACTGCAAACAACATGTTCGAATCACAAACCTGAACTACTTTTGCCATCATGTACGTGGGTTTGCGTCTGCTACCTACCGCTAGTAGCCCGAGGAGGACGATCTGTTCGGCACGCTAAGTCGAAATTTCTCACTTATTTGTTGTGACCTTTGGTGTATTTTGTACTTAATCCACATTGCGCAAAATATGGTACTATCGAAACTTCACTTTTTTCAAAATTGAAATGTTTTCTGATTTTTTGAAAGGAAAATTTATCGAGCACATGTTAGCGTGTGTGGCAAGAACGGTACACGAAATGGACCTTGCAATGCCTGTTTCAGTGAAATTGGCTGCCCGATCGGAGCCCGTGAAGAGCTTCGTGGTTGCTGCTGCGGGAGTCGCTATGGGTGTTGTGTGATTTACGACTACCCGCGGACGCCGCGCACTGGCTCAGCTCTCTACTTACGATGATCGGCGAATCGAAGCCACAAGGGCCGCTAGCGGCCGCTAGGGCACTCGCTACTACAATGGGAAAATCGTAAACGCGAAAAGTTATTAAAATGCAAGATTTTTACAAGAAAATGAAAAAATCGGCCGATTTCAACACTTTTCATGTGTATATCACCTATCATTCTACGGATAATTGGTCTCATTTCATGGCTTGGTGTACATCTGATTTTTATATGAAAAACGCTACAGTAATACAATGCGATTTTGCACCGCGCAAAAAGACAACTTTTTTTAGCGGGGTATGTTTGAAGCATATTTTCTAAAAAGTGGAGCGAACAATTGACATAAGTTGGCTGAATTCGTAATTTCAAGGAGTCTGTGAATAAGTGATGTTATTTCTGAGTGCGGAATTCAAAGCCACGAAAAAAAAGCGTCCGGTAATTGGATTTACCACCCTACATGTACAGTGTAGATTCTCATACAGCTGTACCTGTAAAAGTGAAAATTATCGCAGTGTTGAAATTTTTGCGCAACCAGAAACTAGCACAAAAATAAAAGCACACAAATATTTTTGCTTGCCATGTGTTCCAGTACGGCAGTAGACTAGCCTGACCAGATCGCTGTGCTTTGCACTAGTGTTTAGACGTTGTAAACGATCGTCGCTTTTGACGGGAAAATCACATAAAATGTCTTTTATTTTGTTTGATTTTAACAGTAAGACGATTTTTACCACTCACCTACATCGTATTTTGCTGATGGTTGAGTTGAATTTGGTGTTTTGTTGGTATCTAGACCTTATTGTTGAATTTTTCGGAGTAGATTGTGCGATGATTCACAAAATCAACGAACTACCACGAACACTCAATCAGAAGCACCGTGGCAACATTTTACGTACGCCCGTGCGTTTTGTGTGTTACGTAAAGCTTGTCGTCTGCTACGTACATGTATTTCCGCGCATGCTGCTCTCATGATCTGACCTTTGCTGCGTCACTTCACTCCGACTAGGTCACCCGACTAGGTCAATGAACTTTTTCGACTCGCTACGTTGTAGTATACGAGAGTGATTGCCATTCAAATAACACGCAGAAGATGAGGAGTGCACGAATACGGACGCTTACAGACCTGATTTTAATCACGGATTTTGGTGGGTTTTTGACGTAATTTTTTTTTAATCGCATACCGTAGTTAACTCTGTATGGATGGGTAAACTCGGCCTAGCGGGTAAAGTCGGCCCCCAGCGCGCACAGTACAACTACTTGTAATGCGCGCTCTGGGGGCCGACTTTACCCGCTAGGCCGAGTTTACCCATAACTACGATACCGATTATTGAATGAATATCATAATCTACATAGACCATACTAGACTATGGGGATTCCTTATAAAGTTATTTTAGTTTTCTACAATAAATAAAGTCAGATATTCATGAAGGAAATGTACACCCACCACTGAAAATGACAATGTCTACAAGAGGGAAGACGTGCAGCCGCTGTCGCTTCGCGACAGCGGCTGCGTGTAGTTAGGCAGTAGACCTAGGCTACTGTTACTGTGTCAGTTGATGTCTTGATTCCGCAGTAATAAAAACATGTGAAACGCTTCTTACCTGGCCGAGCGCAAAAATTTAGTTGTGCGAAAATGTAACCTACTTTTTCCTTTTACAGTATCATATGCTAATAATACTAGCATTCAACTTAGTTTAAAACGTCACAAGCAAACACGTTCCAGCGTGCAGGCAGCATTTGCTATGTTGGACTTTAACGTTTGTTAACGTTGTTCAGTGTTGTTAGAGGCTTGAAGTGGAAATTAGGCCCTAACGTTACACAAAATTACAACCGGTAAATTTACAAGTAAACTTACTGCAAAAAAAAAAAAAAAAGCTACCAGGTAGCGTACACTAGCATACTGAACAAAATTAGCTGTTATAAATGGCAGAAACCACTATTCAAACGAGACCTTTCGTTTTAATGCTCATGCATGCATGCTGCATGCTGTAGTAGTGTTGATTCTGTACTACACAGAAAACAACTCTCTTAGTCCCATCTATATCATATTATGAAAGGAGCAGCTGGGAACGGAGTGCGTGAAATAAAGAACATTTGCTTACCAATAACCATCGTCTCATCTGGAATTTCTTCTATGAAGCATTTCTTCTCTGTTTCCCCTATGTGAAAATATAAACTAAAAGCCGGTGCGACGGCAAGAACTAATAGTAGTGATGATAGTAATACTTGTGCCATTTTAGCGAGGTTTTGCTCTGGAGCTCTAACGTTACACACACGCGAAATATGAGCAGGTGTTCGCGCATGCGCAGTTTCTTTGCCACGTCAGGCACTTAGTGCTAATACTCCACTGATCTTGGACTGCCTACTATATAGTATTTGCTGCCTACCTTCCTCTACTATCGGGGTAGATACCAGTCGATACCCCCCTATGATGTAGGCCTTCGATCCTGTTTTATAAAAATTCACGCAATTTATGATGCGCCATATCCATCCTACAGAGTGCCTAAGGAGCAGAAGAAAGAACACATTAACCAACATTCAGAATTGACACACCTAATAAAACGTAGGCCTACTGATTATATAAGAAGCAGTGATGCTGGGTTCTGGAGTTTCTGTACTTTGGGCAAGTGCTGATTTGGGGGGAGATTATAATAAATTATATCAAAGTTTATCATGGACGTTTGTCTGTTTGTTTGTTTGTTTGTTCATTTTCCATCTGACAAAATGGACGTTGTAGGTCTACTCGTTTTCATTTCATAATTTATCATTTATTTATCCCCAAGATATTGAGGATTACGTTTACGCTAGCTTGGAAGCCCAGTTAAATATCTCGGACACACAGTGATCGACAAAATTTGTTTCTGTCGCATGCTATGCGCAGTAGCCTTTGTAATTTTATCCAAACGCTATGTCCTCAAAGGAAGAAAGACGGACATTGAAAAATCAAAGAGAAATTACGAAATTTTAGCAATAGCTAGGTCTTGTAAGAAAGCCATCGCAGCCAGGCTAAACATCAGATGGTCAGGATAGGACCCTTGCCTTCCATCCATATATTAGCAAGCGGACAAACTAAAAGGACAATCAAAAAGAGTCATAAACTCTTTAGATTAGAAGAATAGATAGAATAATCAGTTGATTGGTTGAAGCAATCGTTGTTCTCTCATTTTAGTCGATTGATAACTTAATAATGATGCGAATTACCATTCCTGTTCACAGGTGCTGTGTATTTTTGATTGCATATATTTATAATTCGGTATTAATCATTCATGCATGCTGAGCAAGACAATCCCTCCATCGTTTCTCCTCAGTATAATTGTAATGACAAAAAAAAAAACAACAACAAGCAAACAATGTAAACAATCAAACGATCAAACAAACAGCTAAGCACAATTTTTAGAGCAGAAATTTAAGGCTGAAAGCATTCCGTATAACTTAGATAGGAGTAATGAATTTTTTGAAGACGCATTGTGTTTTAACAAACTCCTAGTTTGGTTTCCGAGAAAAGCATAACACCTCTCATGTATTTTTGAATTTTATTGATAAAGTAGCACATGCTTTAGATAATCACTCTCATTTGATCGGTATCTTCCTGGACTTCTCCAAGGCCTTCGACACTATAAATCATAGTATACTGCTTTATAAGTTGTCCCACTATGATATACGTGGGAAGGCCTTGGAGTGGTTCAGGAGTTATCTAACTGATCGTAAACAATATTTTCTATAAACAATTATAACTCTGATATGAGAGAAATTAATTGTGGCGTGCCACAAGGTATAGTTTACTGGGCCCGCTGTTGTTTATTGTTTATATCAATGATTTTTGTGCTTCCTCCCAAGTGTTATCATTCATACTTTTCGCCGATGACTCCAATGTGGGGGTTTTTTTCACATGAAGATCCAAATTTTCTTGTGCACGCAGTAAATTCTGAGTTACAAGAAGTTTACGTGAGTGGATACGAGCTAATAAGCTGTCCCTTGTTAAAACCAAGTATATGTTTTTCAGTAACACTTTAAATAATTTTAATAGGGATATTTGTTTTGATGATACTATTTTAGAAAGTGTTTCATATACAACATTTCTTGGAATTACAGTAGATAATAAACTTTCTTGGAAATTTCACATAGATAATGTTTGTAAAATTATTTCACGTAATATAGGCGTTATTAATAGGCTTAGATGAATTGTTTCTTCCCCAACACTCGTTATTCATACTGTATTCGTCTTTGATATTACCTTATCTAAATTACGGAATTTTAGCATGGGGAAACACGCATCAAACACTATAATAGATAGGGTTTTACTGTTACAAAAGAAGGCACTTCGAATCATTTGTAATGCCGCTCCTTGCTCTCATACAGCTTCTTTGTTTTTGAAAATAAGATTTTGACAATTAAAGGTACTAGCCCACATTTGCAAACCCACGAAAATCAAAACTGCATAAAACAGGTCCAATATGACTTCAAGTACAAGTTATAACAGTAACATACCTCACCTGTCGCTCTTTGTCTATACCATTCGATAAAAGAGAGAAAATCATCGTTTTAAAATCAATTTTCAAACCGGGTCAACCCGACCCAAAATCGAATTACGAGCGCGGGCTATAGCTACGTACATTGTACATGTAACACGTACGTGGACCGGAGCTAGCGAGCGTTATACGCATGCATACGGATTACAGTGCATTTTCATTTATTTTTATGAAAGTAATGGACTAATTGGAACGAAATTTTGCACAGGTGTTACTGCAATCATACCCAAACTCCATGCTAACTATGAGACCAATTGCTGCAGGTTTACAAATGTGGGCTAATACCTTTAAAGATTTGTTTTTATTCTATCTATGATAGGACAATAATTAATGTATAGTTATAATAATAACTGTCTCCCGCTTATTTGATTCCATGTTTCCTCTTCACCTGACATACCATAGATACGCAACAAGACAGTCAAAGGAATTTCATTTGCCCCTATCAACACTTAGAACTGTGTTAGCTTAGTAGACATTTATTTATACAGGTCCAAGATTCTGGAACTCCCTTAGTCCAGACATTAAAAAAAAATGCTCCTTCACTGCATTCGTTTAAAAAAAGATTGAAATCATTCCTCCTTAAGTCTTATGATGTAACAGAAAGAAACTAAGTTTGTTCGTTTATTAATTTTTTTAAACATAATAGGTTTTGTTTTGTAAGCACCAGGATGCTATCGATTGTTCTTAGGCATGTTAGATCGCGTCTTTCGCGGCATTCCACATCACATCCCATGCTTATTTTATTACGAATTTGTATACTTTTATACGTGCCTTCACAGAACAGATAATACGTTCCGCTATCAGCGATTCCATATTATGTCACGTTCTCGGTTGCTTTCAACGCTCTACACTTCTAATATGGCTAATAGTCTCTGTGGGCTTTATCTTTAATGTATCGATTGATCTAGGCTTTTTATTTTTAGTTGTCTCGTCTTTTTACTTCTATTTCTGTTTCCTCTCTCTCTCTCTCTCCCTTTTTCCCCTTCTTTTCTCATTTCCCGCACACTTACAGTTAACACCTATTTTTTCCCCTGTGAGGTGCCTACATATACAATACAAGCACAGTCTTTTGAGTGGGTACCTCCACTTTTTAGCAGAATGTATAAATATGTTTGTATGAAAAATGCCTCACTTTGTAATGACTACTGACAAATGTTATTCTTTGCAAACTATGTATCATTCCTTCAAACGCATGTCGAATTTATACTTTTTGCACATTCTGTTGAAAGAAGTGAAAATAAAACCTTTGAATTGAATTGAATTAAATTGTGAAGCATTACTGGACTGAAATCCCCGCTGAGAGCAACAAATAGGATTATCATAAAATTTGATTGTGCTGCATTCGAATTTAACAACTCTCCATATTTTCTGTATTTTTCATTTCATTCCCCTTCAATACACGAAATAATAACTCTCATTGCACTTTAAGATGTACAGACTAGCGCCCTCTTTGACCTGTACACGTAAGAACACAGCGAGCATGACTAAAAGGCGTTTCAGTAACACGGAGTAATGAGAATGATTTTGTCCGCATTATGGGCTCTCTTTATCATTATCTTAATAACAGTAAGTATTACATTAGTGGTCATTAGCAATTTCACTAACACTGCTACATCCTAACTACTTGCACACAACGACCATCACCTCTAATATGAAATTATCTTCTGGTTTGTTTGTTTGTTTGTTTGTTTTTATCACTGTTGCTTTTAGTCATAATCTTCAACCACAATTTCTGCGAAATTCGCAGTAATAATCTCATTATACTCAATAGGAACTTAACGGAGTCGAAACAGTGATAAGACGATCAATGTGATAAACACAACAACAGCAGCGCGCTGGATATTAATCATACGCAATGTCTTTAATTTCAGGAGAATAATGTGGGGTTTCAAACCATAAGTATTTATTGCGCAGTTCTCAAGGGAAGATGGAATTCATTGGATCGTCGCGTGGAATAGTGGTGTACGTGATTATTTCAACGTTGTGATTTTGTTGTTGTTGTTTTTTGTGATAGGTGACTGCAGTTACAAAATAATTAATGTAACCCTTTGTGTGCCACGTTTGTTTCCTGTCCATAGATTTATGTGTAAAATTTGTGCACATGACTCACTGGCAAGCAGTTAAATTGCAGTTATAAATAAACTGGCGAAACTAAAGTGAATATAAATGTTTTATTTTCAAGATGTTATGTTCAGAAAAAAAAAGCACATTAACTATGCGCTCGGATATGGAGGTTTAAAACAATTCTGAGCTCCATTTTTTTGCAATGAAAGAAATTTGTCATTCGGTAGGTAGGAATATTATCCAATGAAAGCCCTTCATTAGATGTGCTCCTATCATGGTTAACATAATTTCTTTAAGGAGTGTGCACCTTATAATGTTTTAAAACTATGCGATTTAATCAGTAATCTCCAGTTCGCCCTATTTTAGATTTGAGTAATGATCATGATATCTAGAAACCACAAAGGGTTTTGTTGTTGTTGTTGTTGTTGTTGTTTTGTGATTTTTTTTCCTGGTTTCTTTATTGTCTGCATCGCGCGTTTTGTGGCTGTTTGAAGGATATTGAAACCTGCCATTCAATATCCGTACCGCCGAGAAGCTTAAAAAAAAAAAAAAAAAAAAAAAAGATGTGAAGGTTCTTCCACAATAATTGCTTCCTCTTTCCTAACCACTCAGTCGCGGTTGTGACATCTTTCTTTTTTTTTATCATGGATTCTTTGTTTTCTTCCTGTCACCACTCTGTCATGCTTTGCTTGTGCTGTTTAGTGTTTATTCTATATACAGAATATACAGCGACACGGCGTATCTGACGGAAACTGTTGCAAACCATGAGGGATATGGTTTTGCGGAGAAACCAAGCAATATTGTGATGTGGTGTTTCTTGTGGTTCAGTAATTGTTGATAATTGCGAAAAGAACACCGACGTGCTCGTGTTTTCGTTCCGGTGGAGATTTATTTACGCACCTATCATAGCTGTAAAGATATAGTGTTTGCATCTCCCCGCGATGATGGCATTACATCGGAATGTGTACCTAACAGTATATCACTGTTTTTATTGGAACGTTTCCCATAATTACTACAGTCGTCTCCGAGATAAGGGGATCCATCAAAAGATTTGATAACCGGTCAACCCGGAGTTGCATCGGAATGGATAAATTACATGAAAGCACATAAAATTACTCAGATTGAATCTGTAATTTTGTGCATCAGAAGTAATTCAGTTATCTGAAAATATGAATTGGAAGCTAGATTTACATGCCATTGATATATAAAATTGCGCAAGGTATATACTCCAGGATTTTGATTTCACCAAGGTGAAGTCAACATCAAATCACACATTACAGTATACCTTTATCAAGAAGAATGATTATGTACTCGTTATGTAGTAAAGAGGAGCTTTTCTTCTTTCTTGTCATTTACTTTGAGTTTTTAGCCAGAAAATCCTGTTCAAGATTAATTGCGGGAGGTAATAGCCATTCAATCACAAAACTATTTTCTTAAACGCATATTTCCCAGCCAAAGTAGAATTTTAAAGGTAATTCATGGAAAAACCTATTTTCTTTATTGGCGTTTATTTTGAGTTTTTAGCCGGAAAACTCTGTTCAAGATTAATTGCTCAAGATTAATTGCGGGAGGAACATAAAAACAATAACCAGATAGGTAGGCACCTATCTTCCTAAACGCTGTATATTTCTCAGCCAAAATAAAACATATTAAACGTAGACCTCACTCCAGTTGATTCTTATTGAATAAACAATAATCAGAGAGACAAATGAAATCGGATGTAAATAAGAGGATGAGGGAACGTCAGAGTTTAATGTGCATGTTATCCTAAAACGGTGATACAAGTAAGATTCACATTTAATGCAAGCCAGTTGAGATGATGGTAAATGTGTTATAAGTATGAACAAAGACAATTCTCATGCTTTCATCTCTCATAACTTATATTGTTTATAATCAGCAATTATGAATAATTTCCTTATTGACAAAGTCATATTATCGAAGTCGCTACAACACTATTCTACTTTAATGAAAAAAAAAAATAGATTCTTCTTTTTGTTGAATACATATAAAAAGGTGAAATTTTAAAAGAAGAATTGGGCATGACAGACTTGCTGTATCGATGTTAGGAGCTTTTGTGTATAACTTATGAGGTCTTTTTTTTTTTTGGTACAACATTCTTTATTATATGAAAAAACAATGTGACATAAAGACACATTCTTTTATTTTTTTCTTCTTCTGATGATGCATGTTATATTCCCGGTTTCCAAAAGAAATGGTCTTCAGTCTACAAGAGTGGACAAGTATTTACTGATAAACCATATTTGAATTTTACTCATTTACAATAGATCCTTTGAAACTTTGATTTCAACCAGTCAGCGAGAAAAAAAAAATCTACATTAAAAATTCTTCGCATGACTGACAGTGTCAAGGGCGCAAAAGGTTGCAAATTCCCCACCTCCATGAGATGGCCTTGGTCAGTGTTTCAAATGCCCACTTGTTGACATAAGTGACCTCATCGACGTAACATTCAACAGGCTGTATTTTACGGGGAATATTCTGTAGTTTTTGCGGCTCTATAACCAGACAGCGCGACCGTAACTCATTGTTTTGATTATGGATTTTTAAAAAGAAAGAAGAAGAAACTCAAACATGTGGAAGAAAGAAGATTTCTGTTTTAGTCATCAATTTTACTTGAATCTCTATCGTATCTGTTCTAAATCTCGTTCGAACTATGAGATATTTGTTCGGAAGTTTGTTTCTGACAAGGGATTTGTCTTTCATTTAAATATCTGGGTTAAAGCAGGCAGGTGGGAAGAGAATTTCAAACAGTATAGTTAGATGACAGCTTTCCTTTCTCTGCTTATTGGATAAGTACCACACGCCCTCTACTGTCCAGTCGCTGTAGCACAAATGAAAAATAGTTATGGAAACACTGTAATGCTTCCCTTCTTTCACGCTTCCTGTCTCTTTCTTTCACTCTCCTTTGTGCCTTGATAAGTTTGTGTTTGTCTGTATCTATATCTATCTACCTACATATGATAACGTATATATTATATATATATATATATATATATATATATATATATATATATATTTATATATATATATATATATATATATATATATGTATATGTATATATATATACTCCTAGATATGTCATTTGGAAGACATTTCCATTTGTTTTATATGCAAATTATTATATACATGTTCAATGGCAGTTTACGCAATGGAAACACGAAAATTGTCTCCTTAATGACCAGTTGTCTCCCTAATGAAGACACTTCCCCCCAATATGTCTCCCTAAGGTGCCAACTAGGGATATATGTATATATATATATATATATATATATATATATATATATATATATATATATATATAATGGTATTATTATCCGCGTGTTGGAATAAGAGCATGAAGACGATGAAGACAAACAAGTTGACATAATGCATTAGAATCCAACTTCATTTATTTGTAAACCAAATTTTCGACCCTTGCACGGATACCCTGAGGAAGATCCTGAGGAAGATCCGTGCAAGGGTCGACAATTTGGTTTACAAATAAATGAAGTCGGATTCTAATGCATTATGTCAACTTGTTTGTCTTCATCGTCTCTCTCTCTCTCTCTCTCTCTCTCTATATATATATATATATATATACATATATATATATATATATATATATATATATATATATATATATATATATATATATATACATACACATATATATATATATATGTATGTATACAAGTTGTATTATGCATCATATATGACTGTATGCATTATACATTATAATCATAATTATAATCATAATATTTTACGTTTGATATAACACTAATACATATGTTTTGTATTGCATTATATACACTTTTAATGCCACATGTACAAAAGTAAGTGTCCTATCAAGTAAATACTTTTTATATACATTTCATCTAACAGTCTATCTTTCCCTCATTTTCCCCCTCTTTTCTTTTTCTTTTCCCAGTGTCCTTTGTCTAAAGTGAGGAAAAATTGTTGATAAGATGATCCATAAGTATAAACACGTGTATCTTTCTTTCTTTCATTTAACACGTATATGTTTGATAAGAAATTAATTCATATTGCATGTACCTTGAAAAAGCACAAAGGAATTCGAAATGGCCTTAATCACCTATCTATCTATTTATTTGTCTATCTAGGCCTATCTATCTATCTATATCTATTTATCTATCAACCTATCTATCTATCTATCTATCTAGCTATCTATTTCATGTATGCAGACAACAGATTAAAGGTGCTCTTTTCGAGATATCACATTTGACGCATATTTGTAGGTCAGTTGTATCACAAAACATCCTATTATATAAAAATGTTGTAAAAAAGCCTAGAATATAAGAAGAAATCACTGTTTATCAATAAACCATAACACTGTACACGGTTTATTCTAGAAAAAATTCTTTTATAACTATTGTTAACATTTTGTATATTCAACAATACTTAACGTTGACTATATCAAAATTTTTACATTGGTTATTTCTACCCTAACTCACATTTTTAGAACTACTTTGAAGCACTAAAGCTGGGGGTTTGTTTCATCTGCAAAATGGTAAATAATGCCTTTAAAGTAAGAGTGTTGTCCTTGTTGCTGCAGGGATGATCTAAGACATGTTTTTACTTGCTCTTTCCCCCTCCTCACCCAGCTTGCACTGCTTGGTACGTGTGACGTCACATAGAGAGGAAACAAAACCGTAAACAGCCATCCGATGACTCTCGATATTAAACCCAGTTTCATTGACCACTTATACTTGGGCAGCGAGCCAGGTCGTCTCATTATTTCACAGCCATTTCCTGTCCGCGTCACACTCATAAGGATAATACATGCCTATCTATGTGCCAAGCGATTGCCGTTGTAATGATTATGATATGCCATTATGTTGCTCATTAAAGGCGAAATTAGTTTTTAGGTACGGGTATCTGCCTGCTGCTATTCGTCAAGCATCCTCTGATTCTTATTTCCACTGACACAGATTTATAATCTCGGTGCTTTTGCTCTTAGCAAATCAACTGTTTCTCAACACTGACATTGAATGACCTCCGCCCCTCAATTTCAACAAAAAAAAAAAACTTTATCAAGAATACAAATATAAAATATACACACACACACATGTGTGCGCGCACCACATATACTAATTACATGCAAAAAAAAAATATGTACACATTACAGAGGAACATACAAGCACCCATATGTTTGTTTCTGTCTGTCCGTTTGGCTTTCAGTCTGTTGTCTGTCTGCCTGCCTCTCTCTCTCACACACTCTTTTTTCAATAATTTTCATCCTTTTCGGTTAAGTGCCATTTTGCCCTCCAATTTGTTCTTTTTATATTCAATTATGTAATTTAATAGAATTTGTGGTGGCAACGAAAACATTTAGATCAGATTATTGTTTATAGACATCCACACTGTTTTCGATGACATGGGGAATAGCGGATATAAAGAGATAGAGGGGGATAAAAGAGAGAGGGGGAAATATAGATACACGTAAGCTGCAATTGTAAAGATAATGGATTGTATTATATAGTTTGATTCAGCATTGAAATAAAGAAATATGTAACTATAATTATATCACCTTTAACCTTTAAACATCTTGGATCTAATTTAGTCAAGACTCTACCATATTGTATATACGAAGAAGGTTTAAATGAGAACGACCTCCAAGAAGTCAAAATTTGTAGGCTCGAGTATTATCTCCTGTTCAATTTTGCAGTAGTGCGAACCTCTCCTCATCCCTATGATGTGAGCTAAGAGTAATCGACGTTACAAATAAAGAGCAGTTTCTGTCACCCAGTTTTGTTTTTATTTCTAATCTTTCAAACGCGTCTTATGGTTCTAAATGTATATAGCGGAACTCCATCATCTATATTACTTCTCAAACTGAACTTCAGTGATTAAAAACCAAACCAAACCAAACAAACCAAAAACACACAACAAAGAGTTTGTAAATGTTGTTGCTAACAACGTGCTGAGAGTTCCCACACTACCCAACCCCCTCAAAAAAAAAAGACAAAAAAACCCCCGTAAACAAACACAGGAAAATACCCATTTCTGCAGAAAATATTACGTATCAAAAGTTTAGTTCAAATTAAGCTTAGACAATGGTAACGATTGAATAGATTATGTTTTTTCTGTTTCAGTTTTATCTGCATCATCTGCACTCTTAAAGAGAAAGAACTCAAAAGAGAAAGTGATTAAAATTAGGGGCCTATGATTATTTATAGAATGAAAGCAACATGCTGACGAATGTTTGGGACTGAAGCCGAAGAACTGTCGAAAATAGTATGGTCATTGAAACATCATACGATCATCTGACATGGCTATATCAAAGAAGGGGACATTAACAGATGTTGTCATCATACGATAATGACGCCACTTTCCTGATCCACGTTATAAATGAAATGGTACTATTCACATTTTCTCGACAGAAAAAGTAACGGTCATACGGTTATACGTACAATGGACATCAGGTTATAAAAATTTGACCAAATTCGTCATCATTTTTTGCTTTTGTTTTTCTAGTGCCAGTTGTCAGCGAGTAGTACGAGCCAATGGGGTGACGCCCTTATAGCAGTCACATGACAGTGGCCATTCTAAGGTGAGTGTAGAACATAATGTTGTTGGGTTTTTTTTTTTTTTGACTGATATTGAACAGCCATGTATAATTCTCTACTACCTATAGGAGTTCAGTTTTGTTCTAAATTCCTCTGATCTGTCGCTTTGCTGACGTTGCAATATCGTTTCTTTATACGAAGCAAAGTATCAACTTTGAATTCATGCATGCTACTATCTGACTACCATATAGAGACAATGGTAATATGCCAAATAACATCCCCCGCAATTTGAAACAATATTTAGAGCTATACATTCTTCCCTTAACTGCTTTTGTTTTCAACACATTAGAGTTCACTCACTCCACAGCCCATTTGTTATAAGTGCATGTGTGTCTAGCACAGCGGATGTGCATCTTGTTTTTGTACAAGACTTTCTTCCGGTTTCATACTGAGATAAGAAAGTGTCCTTAAGTTTCAGTTGATTGTTTAATCTGCTGATTGCTCGAACCATCTTCCAAGTGCGACCTATTGAGGGCCTTGTGAAGGTGACATTCATTTCTTTCTTTCTTTTCCTTTGTTTTTCTTCAGCAGACGATGGCCTTACCGATGGAAATTGAACTTCATGACGTTGTAGCACAATGAGTCATCCATTCAAACTATAATGAGCATACATCTTCCCGGAGATCACCTGGATTCTCAACCGATGGTGATCATTGACCTTTAAAGGGGAGGGATATCTCCCGTAAGAAATATACGTAGAAAAGTTATTAACTAAGTTTAATGTGGACAAAAAAAAGCGTCAGGGAAAAGTTACTAAGACGACTGAGAAGCACATAAATCATCAACTTCAAGTCAAATGTTCAAGAATTCCTGCAACGCACATACACACACAAACACAGACACGCATGTGTACTACATGATATGTGTGCATCAAAAAAAGGAGGGAGAGAATAATATACATATTTGTCATTTCTGTTTCATCTTGATTTTATCTTGAGAACATTTTCTAAAACTTTGCGGGTAATGATATGATCAAGATGGCTTTATAGAGAAGTTGTGTGTGTTTGAAGAGTAATTGTTTCCCTCCTTCAGTCATGAGGAAAATAATTGTTTAGGTTTCTCTCCATGTAGAACGGAACCTTTTTCATCAAAACAATGTGGGCTTGCTCAGAAATTGCATAACGCAACGTCTTCGCGAGCTTCGAACAAAATGTTTACGAGGGTGACGAATACTATACAGTATTATGCAGCTTCGATCTACCTAGAAATCGAACCGCCTTTGCGGAGTAGCATACGGTCGGATGTTATGCTACATAAAAGGTACGTAAAGATCAGTCAAAGCAGGACGTTACAATGTTGTTTAAAATCGCACTGTAATTGGCGTCCCTCCCTGCTGTATTAAGCGATTTGCGAGATCGGGTTTATCAACCGGCGATATTGTCCGATTGCTCAATCGGCCCGAAGGTGTGCCGCGTAAATGGATCGCTCTTTTCCTTTTCCTTGTTGAGGCGGCCCATTACCGACAATTGGTTAATTAATTTAATCGAGCGGGATTAGAATCATGACCTGGAAATCGTGAATCGTTAAGGTAGCTTGGAAGAGAGGAAAACAGGTAATCCTATTTTGTGTCGCAAAACGGATTACGCCAATCAGAACTATTGACACCTTCGATCACGAGGAAGGCTTGCAGTGTGTACTCGTTTAGGAAGACGGTTGATCAAAATAAAAGAGCGGGCTAAATATAGAAGCATATTCTTTTCACGACTTACAACGGAAGCTCAAAGCATCTGTGATGAGTAATTTCGATCTCAAACTATTTTGGTTGATCAGCATTCGGCCGGGGAGGGGGGGGGGGGGGGAGGGAAGGGGTGGCAGAGGTGATTGTCCAAGACTGGTTGACATGCAGATAGGGGATAGAATTTTCTTTATGAAGAGCTTCTTCAAAGGGAAAATTAGAAAATTGGTGGATGAACATTATTTCATGATAATCGTTGTGCGCCGCCTTGGAAATACCCCCCCCCCCCCAAAAAAAAAAAAAAAAAAAAAAATGGACAGAGGGGGTACTCGTCCGGGAAAACGGGCGGGGAGGAATATTCGGCATATTTTTAGTCACATATTTTTATGTATACGTCTGCACGTGGAGTACTCAATATCCCTCTCTCTCCTCTCAATCTCGCTCTCCTTTCAGTGCCCTTTCTGGAACATCGCCAATCGGCCAGAGTTTGAATGAAAGCGACGTTCGTCGAACTTGAGAACAGAACAGGATTAAAAGGAAGACAGTAAAAAAAGATTGACTTGAATACTTGATGCTGCACATGTAACGCAGTCTGTTCTGACCCGTTTCCTCTGATTGGTGATACAATGCTCTGCGTATATTATGCCGTATTGACTTGGTTGTATAGCATTGTACACTGTATTCTGATTATTATATTCAAAATGTTTTAACTTGATACTGTTGAGATGGGATGTGAGTGGCGAGGTATATGACATCTGGTGTAAGATAGTGCCATAGTTTGGATCCCGGGTTTGTATTTGATGCATTTTATTACATAAAGTGGTAAAAGCTTAATCTGACCGGCTGCTTTATAAGTCCCCCCCCCCTCCAAAGGGGTAGGCAATTGCCTGAAGGCACAGCCGCTCCTGCCAGTCATGAACTCGAACCAGTGACCTCAAACAGATTGATAGCCACTGAGCCACAAAGGAGATCTCATTTGCATAAGTTATTTGTACCTGTTTTATTTGATACTCGTCAAATTGGAATGACGGGCATGCGTCTGCAAAAGCATAGGCCTATTTATCGGATTCAAACGTTAAATCCGGCTTTCTGTGTGAATCAGGCTTCACGTTTGGATGCAGAAAAATTATATTTATTCATTCATTTATTCATTTTGCTTTACAGATGAAAATGCTTGCTATTTTGCTTGCTTGTTTATTTGTTTTCAGGTAGGTATATACTTCCGTGATTTTTGTATACATCACACTATGTCTAGTACTTAGTATTATGTAAATTCGGTATAGCTGTCATTTCGTGTAAGATTTTTCCGGAAACGTAACCAACTCGTCATCAATATTATCTTACATTATAATGAACATCAAAACATGAATTACAAACGTATTTGAATATAATAATTCAAAGGTTGAATGATGTTAGATGGGGATGGCACATGCTTCTTTTCGTACAAACTTTGAGATCCCTGTTCGCAAGAAATTACAGATGCTCCTATGATCTAGATTATTTCAGGAAGGAAAGAGGCACGTTTTAGTGTTATTGGCGGTTGCTACATCAGATTTGCTTGCATTACTATGGCAGTTTATTGCACGTTTATTTCAGGAACAGGAATTTCAATTCATTTATTTCCATGGCCATAAAGGCATGGTCATTAATTTTTTATTGTGTCTTTATTTGCAGTAAGTGCAGCAACCTACGAGTAAATATAGGTAACAGACAGAGATGTGAGAGAGAGGGAGGAAGATGTGAGGGAGAGGGAGGAAGAGACAGTTAAAGGGATGGTATAGGTTTGGTTGAGATGTGACATCAGTGGTTTTCCAACACTTATGTGAGGTAAGGAGAATTTCCCTCTTTTTATTATTAACGAACATACAGTTCTTAGAGTAAGTCAAAGTTTATTTTTAATAAAAATCGATTTTGAAATGGCTAAGATGTCCGAAAAATAAGAGGACCGAATGAAAGGTGGGACCCACCTTTAATAAGCACCACTTTGTTTTACTTTGTTTTTTGGACATCTCAGCCATTTCAAAACCGATTTTTATCAAATAAACTTTGAATGACTATTACAATAATAAATGTATGCTCTTAGTCTTTGATATTTCGCGAGTGGTTTCTCATTACCTCACAAACAGTTAAAATCTGAATCCACATCTCAACCAAAACTACACCACCCCTTTAAGGACAAGGGGAGAGAAAGGGAGAGAGACAGACAGACATAGGGAAAAACAGAGACGTGAGAAGAAGAAGAATGTACGTGCGTGGGAGGTATGGCAATGACTTGGCAGGCTCTGCAATGTGGAAGAAGTAATGCAATTTATTGAAAGCCCATCGCATACTGAGTATAATGGGAAATTTCGCAATTTATTTCAAATTCAAGAGATCGCGGGCGTTCCAACGATTTTCATGGACGCAAGACTTCTATTTTAACTGGATGATAAGTGATGTGAGTGTATAAAGTAACAATGGGCTTGCATTACCAATTGTATTAAGCGCATTAAAAATGTAATGTATTATTATTATTATTAAGAATTTGGCAATTTTTACCGACGGTGTACTCTGTACTAACAATATTCAAATATTGTATTCACGTCCTAGGAGATAGACAAAGAAAACAATGACACACGCTTGCAATTATTGATTGTGAACAACCTTTATAAACGACTTATAATTCATCGTAGACTGTCCTGTAAAAAAAGACCAAAAAAAAAAAAACCCACAAAAAACAAAAAACGAAACGAAACAAGACAAAAAAAAAACATACCAAACCCTCTGTGTCACTTTTGTTTGAGTAAAATAACATGAGTAACAGTTTGTGCATATTTTGCTGTATTTGTGACATTTCCATTGAAGCTGTCTTCCAACTGGTTAAACAAACGGTGGTTAAACAAACGGAAAGATGAAAGCTACAATAAAATGGTACAAAAGATATCAAAGGGTCTCCACTGGTTGCCCATTAAGGTAAAAAAGATTGGTATTTTTATCATCAATAATTTTGCAAGTACAATGTACTATATCCTATCCACTTAAAATGTCAATATCGCTCAGTCATCACAACTGCAGAATAATTTGATACGATGGATACAAACTCCTCTGTTGAATTTCAGTTGAAAAGAGGAAAGCAAGTGTAGATTTCTATGCAGATCAATGGCACACTTCTTAGGCAATGACGTTTTCATTTAATCTTATTTAATTTTTTTTTTTTACGATTGTGATAAGTATATGAAACTTTACAAAATCTTTCCAACTCTGTCCGATTTTAACCAAACTTTCTCTGTTCTCTTTGTTTGATTTCACTTTAGTTATTCAAGTCAACTTATACATGAAGTAATGTTTCAATTTAAGCGATCTAGGGCTCATCCTTCACAACTTTCGCACGGTTTGTCTGACAATGTACGAAAATAGTCGGCGGCTTCTGTTTTCTGATTATACGATCCGACCACGCACTCGATATAGCGTGGAGCCGCGCGGAATAGCCGTGCAATATAGATACATGCGATATATACCGCGGGAATTCATTGGCCGGCGGACGGCACTTGTTTCAATTTGGACCAATTAGCGCGCTAATTAATTTGTTCCTGCAGCTGCTTCATGGCTCATCCTTCCGCTGCCTGTGACTGCAGCCTCATCTCCGCTCTGACTGCCAGTATTATTATATCAAGAAGCTGTCGAGCCTGTCCCCTCTGTCCTCGAATGTATAACCGCCAAAGTGCACAATGCTAGTGCCTCTCATTAAAACGGCATGTCGGATGTACATCGATATATTCATGAGTTATGTATGCATAACACATACCAGATCATATAGACCTGTATACATAATTTATCATATTCATACATACTATGAAGCTAAAAACGTTTTATGTATTAGTATGATGGGACACTGAGGAAGGTTTCTTATAGGTAAAATTCAACCTTTGCCATTTTGTAATTCACTGGCTTTCATGCCGCTTCTTGCACTGATTTATATACATTGCATATTGGGTGATTGTTAACAGCTCGCTGAATGACAGCTCCTCAAGTTACGTAAGGGATACTCGAGTACATTTTACTCGACAAGCAAAATACCGTACATCTGTAAAATGTTGAATTTCTATTCATTATTTTTAAGCATATTCCGGCGCAATTTTGATAATCATGATGATAATGAAGGCAGCGATATTGTGAATACCTATAGATACTCCAGAGTGTTACATCTCGAATCTGCATGCGTATATATACACGTATATATATATATATATATATATATATATATATATATATATATATATATATATATCCAAACATGTTGAGAATTCACGTATTGGCTCCATATAACGAAGAATCAAGAAATAAACTAGTAATGCATTTTTTTGCCAATAAAGAATGAGTTTATTGTACTCGAATTTTCGGTGGTCTCCACCTTTATTGGCAGAAAAATGCATTACTAGTTCATTTCTTGATTCTTCGTTTTATATATATATATATATATATATATATATATATACATACATACATAGTAAGGGACCTAAACATGGTAATACATAGCCTACGGAATTAATAACACATTAATAATATGTATATACACTGTACATCATAATATGTGTATAGGCCCTGGTACAATATAATACAATTAATATTTTTCTCATTCGGAAAGAATTTACTGCGTTTTCTTGTCGAAAAAAAAAGAAAAAAAGCTGTGCCTGATGCACTAATACTGCAGATTATAGCTGTCCTCTTTCGGATGCCACTAATGGAGAAGGTTTGTTCACGAATACAATGACTTGTTCTTTGGTTGTGATTGTTTTGTGGTGCTGGCCTAATCTCGAGACGCCCTCTCGCGGTTCGTCTTCTAAAATTTTCCTTCCGGTTTCCGGCTTGAGAAAATAAGATATGAAATAAACATTGGGAATATTTCCGTTATATTTCTGTGTTTTCCTCGTTCTGTTTTGTTTCAACGACTGCAACTCCTCCCATAACGTACACATCGCAGAATTCTTTGCCCCTTCCGGTACAACACATTTTATTTTTTTGGAGGACTTAAAACCGCGGACATGCATGGCTAAGTGATGTGTCGGATTCAGTGAGGGCGTATAGGAATGGGAGTGCGTGGTATGGAGCGATGCCTTGTTCCCTTTAAACACCGCAAATGTGTCAGCAAATCATAACTAAACGTATCCTTACATGCTAACGTAAATGAAGTGGATGATAAGAGTTCGAAGTGTTTCAAGAGGAGATTTGTTTCAACGCGCATTTCCGGTCACCAAAGCTTCAAACAAACTATATCGAACAGGACAGGAAGGGAGAGAGAGAGAAAAAAAGCTTGAAATAATTATACAAAACAAATTATGAACCATTGTGGTTGATTTCTATCCATGGGAGATTAATATTGGTCATACGTGTATTATTTTCGTAGACATTACTTGTAAGTCGTATTGTTATTTCGGAGTTGGGGCAGAGTGGCGTGGGGCTGGTATATGGAGTTGACGTTGTTCTATAATGTGGCTTGTGTGGTTTGTTTGTCCCCCCCCCCCCCCCCCCCGACTTGTCAACAATGCGTCGATGCCTTTTTTTTATTATCATTATTATCATTATTTTACTGTTACGTCAAGAACGAAAATAAAAGTTTATAGCTATTGTGTTTGATGAAGTTATGACAATCATGTACGACTGACCATAATACACAGAGATATTGGAAAACCTTCGATTCAGTTTGTGGCAAAATGAAATAAATGTTCTTATTGCAAAACCCCTTTTAGCCTTCGATCTTTTATTTTCCATGCTTGAATAGTCACTTTGATAAGCCAACGTATCGACCGAAGGCATGCAATGTTTATCCAGTCTAAAAGTCAGATAGAGGAAGAAGAAATGAAAATGAAAATGAAAATTACGCACATGAGTGACAGGTATTCTATTGTTTGGATACAGAGTGTAGGCGGGAGTTCGCGTTTTGACAACGGGAACTGTTCGTGCCATTTTAACCCTATGTGGAATGTACATCTGAGAGGGAACGGGTTAAAGAAGGAAAAAGCAAACGGAAGGATCCTGCCTAATTGTCATACGCTCCTGTTTAGTATGAAGACTGATCTTCCCTCAGTCGTAAGGTGAATGTATTACAGAACAGGCACAATGTTTTCCTTTCTATAGGGGGGGGGGGGGGAGGGGAATCGGAGGTACTAGTAAAAGAGATGGAGGCGAGGATCGAGTCTCAGCCCATCCATCCACACAATATATTCTGGCTCAATTCTCTCCTTCTTTCACTTGTCTATCCTCCTGCACGTTTTAACAAATTGATTCACAATTTGATTTTTACCAATGTTTCTCTCCTGCCATTTCATACATTCTATGCAATATTTGAATCGGAGGAGTTGACAAGCAACAAGACATGTTAGTATACAGATTATATACATTTTATTTTTTAATGAACAAAATTTCACGATACACGCTCAAGATAATGATGAATCTAAATTAGGTACATTATTTTTACAGCATGATAGATGATAACACAAGCTTATAGATATTAAAGAGCAATATAGGATGACATTGTATTTTCTGTTGCGGAATGTTTGGTGGGTTTGCAGGGGTTGACAGAAAGAGTAAAACTTGCAAGCGTGGCGACACCAAGAGAAATGATTATACAGCTGTATAATCTATATTTGCGTACTAGATACACAAATATATGCGTATAAGGTGGTTTTTGCTTTTTCATTGGAATATATAGAAGAATATATTATAAAATGTATGTAGGCCAATATATAAACAACTATAGAATGTATAAGCTACATACGTAAATCACATGCGTGTCAATGTTCATATCATTCTTCATGTTCTTGCACGTATCCCTTTGTATGTTTACATTGAATGTACACTTTACTGCGTATCTTATGCTGCTGAATGTGTGGATCACAGCAACCTTCCCCTTGTTTGTGATACCCACTTCTGATCGATCGCAGCAGGGGGGAATCAGAGGAGGCAAGTAATTTAGCTCCTGGAAGCGATGCCTTCTCCCACTTCCTCCCGCCTCATCTTCCTCATCTTCCCCCAAACCCCCTTCCATCCTTCCCTACACCCCCTCTCATCCTTCACTACACCCCCCTCCTGCTGCCGCGCTCCTAATCAGCATCATTATCCGCATCGACAACACTTTCCCAAAACTGTGCTTGCGTCACAGATTCCGATATCAACACCATTTTGTCACAAGGTCTTTGATATCTGTTTTTCTTGTTGTTGTTTCTTTTTTAAATTTTTGAAAATGGAGTGAAAACATCTCTTTTGAGAAAAAAAGAGAGAAAATAACCGTCATCTCGATCCCTCTACATGTGCTCAGCCATCAAACGAGGGGGAACTTCCGCCGCAATTTCCTCCCTTTGAGCCACCGATTCGCGGTGACTGACAAATATAAAAGGCATTAAAGGTCACAGCCAGGATTTCTCTCTCTCTCTCTCCTCCCTCCCCCTCCATCCATCCCTCTCTTTCCCCCTTCTCACTTTCTTCCTCTCTAACATCCACTCCTAACAAATTCATGGGATATACACATTCGATATGTTTCTCCTCCTCCTCCTCCTCCTTCTTCTTCTCTCTTCCCTCTCTCCCATCCCTCAATCCGAATGAGCAAGGATATTTATTATAGGCAGCCTTCTCAATCCCCTCTCCCCTTCTCTCCCTCCACCTGCCTCATCCCCTCTTCCTCCCTTTCTCTTGTTTATCTCTCTCTCTCTTACTCTGCACAATAAGACCACGGTATTTTCAGGGAAGCGTTCTAAAATGGACGCAGTAAGACATAATGCTATCACACATAAAATAGACATCACTGTATACGAATTACGAGGAAAATGACGTAGAAATTCGACATCAGTGAACAGGGAATCCACACCAAGATGACAAAAATAAGCATCACAGGAAATGCATATTCCCATTCGTTCAAGAAGTACCATTATCATTCATGTTTTTACGAAATCATCTTTTAATGTTAATGGTGAAAATTACTCCCCGTTTACCCATTCCTGGATAAACAAGCAGCATTATTATCTATTCGGGGAGGGGAAAAAACGCGTAGTCAATTTTCCCTGCTGTACAATAATTGCTCTGCAAGCGGTAGAAGCGATGAAGTTGCATGCAATAACGCAATTGACGTGTTGACAGCGATAATATTTCATGAGTAACTGTGTGCCGTTACTCCGTGTGTGTGTGTGTGTGTGTTTTTTAATGTTTATGTGTGTGTGAACGTGCAAATGCCAAGCATGCATAGACATTAATGATGCGATGAAAACTGCTTCCGCACTTGCATGTGTGTTGCGGTTAATTGCACTTACCACATCGAGATCAGGTGCATGTACAAAAATCTTGGAGAAGACTTGAGAAGAGAATTTTTTTATCATGCCAATTTTATCATAATTGTTTTCTGTCTGCGTGCTGCTGTTGATAATGTATCATAAAGGGGCTTTTCTTGGCCTTGGTTAGTCGATTAAATCTGCAGTTTGAATGATGTTGGAGATGTTGCCAGTGTATTTGTTGCTTGTGCTGTTGTGGACACAGTTGTAGAAGTTACTCTTCTGTCAACCACAAGTGGGTATACATGAGTACGAGTTAATCTTCCAAGGACGTACAACATGCATATATATATGCATGTTGTATATATATATACAAACAATAACGTCACATAATGCAACGATTAATATCTAATTTAGCACATAATGAGACACCTCTGGCTCGATGGAACTTGTCCAACAAATGGCGAAATAAAGAAAAATAGGTCATTAATGACATACGAATTTAAGATTAAATTTGGTCCATAAGATGGTAAAGAATGCTAACTTCATTATACACATGGCACGATCCTTCTGATTGTGAGATATAAAATCTTTTTTTGTGTGTTACCAGGACACGAATCGATTTCAACATTATTTTATTGTAGTCTTCCTATCCAGTGATAACGGCACAGATAGCTTCATCAAAATACATTACAAAATAATTATGTACAAATTCATAACTTTGAACGGATTGCCCGATTTCACTATTAAAAAAAAAATGCGTGTACTAATATTTCTGCATTCATAAACCGAGGTGGTGATATCAACTCTCATCTTTCACATTGGTTTGTGCGCATAAAATAATGATGGAAATCATGTTTTCATAGATGTTTTATATAGCAACCACACCCCCTTTCCTATAATTTGTATATTATAAGTCACATTTGCTAGGTTACTGCAACAGCAACAACAACAACAACAACAACAACAACAACAACAACAAAATCATGAACTGTCTATAGGATTCCAAATCATATGTATCTATATACATTTTTTTTTCATTCTTCAACCTGTTCCTTTCCCCCCCCCCCTCGATCCCCATCTCACTATATCTCACTCTCTTTCTCTCTCCCGCCATTTTAATCTTAGTCTGTTTCTTTCCTACTTTCTTTACTGTCTCTCCTTGTTCCCCCTCCCCTTTTTCTCTGTCAGTGCAGATTTTGTGAATAGGTCTATGAATACTTGTGAGGCCATGACATCACAATCTCATCTAATTTGCATGAAATGGCTGTAATATCATTGTATCGTACAGACATCTTTGTGAAAACTGGAAAATTTCACAACTTTCTTATTTCAAGTTTTAATTGATGAGATCTCTACGATTCTGTTCGTCAGCTCTTATACTAGGCCTATTTACTCCTGATTTCCATAAAGTGAACATGAACATGATGACATACTGTATGAACGCAAAAGGTGGAGCATTTTGAACAGCTAATAAACCCCCAACGGCCACCACCACCACAACAATATCCTCAGATGCTCAGAGGTCAATGTCCGGACGTGAGGCCGGAGGTGATTGTCTGGTAGGACTCATCTATGACCGCGATGGTGGTCATCTCTCCCTGAGCGCTCGAGAAACGAATCCGCAATAATCACCATGATCGTTTCAATCGGCACAATGTATAATAGAGGTGGCTAATATCAGTGTGGGATATTCTATGAGTATCCGGGGACGAGAAATTTGTGCCAACATTTAACCCCCCTGTTTCGTCATCGCTCTGCGGTCATTCCGCGTCTCATCCATCGTGGTCAATAAACAATTCCTTCTCCAACCGATAGGGCACTCAATTGCCTTTTCTCAAACGACCATCATCATGTGGTCACTTCTCCATTATCGCCGCTCTTTCCATCGCCACCCCCATCCCGGCAGGTAGTGCTATTGTGTAACTGTCCAGTGTAATGAGTCTTCTGCTTCTTTTTGCCACGCCTTCCATTCCTCTTCCCTGAGTCAGCTCAGCAGGCAGATAGAGACACGATCATCATTCCCTGCTTTTAAGGGGAAATCCTGTACAAATATACGTTAGTCTGATAAAAAAAAAGAGTAAAATCTTACGAGTTCAAGAGTAAAAAAAAAATTGACTGAAATTTTTTGAAAAATGATTAAATTATGACATTTGCTAATTTCTGCAAAACAGTTCTTGTACAGTGGATATGAATATGCAAATGAGTGAGCTAACCATATCATAACCTCCAATTTTCCATTGATCGTGTAAAAAGATGACAAAAATTCAATGTTTCTGTCATTGCAGTCTGAAACATGATGTTATTCCTGATTGAATAGCTACAAAATAGTGATCAGTTAGATATACCAGGATTTGAGCCTCGGGCATAACTGCGTTTGAATGAAAAACTGAAAATTTCAAAATTTGATGTACAAATTATATTGCAAGTTGTGAGGGAATGACATGCTCACTTTGCCATTTGCATATTCATATTGACCGTTCAAGAGCTATTTCCTGGAAAATTAGCGAAACTTCAAAATGTCAAAACTTTTTTATTTTTCACCCGATTGCAGTCAACGCTGGCAGTCAAAATCTAATCGTTGAACTCGTAGTATTTTACTCTTTCTTATCAGACTAAATTATATTTGGACAGGATTTCCCCTTTAACCAAGAACCTGAATTCTCGCTTTAACAAAGATTACAACAGTGACAACCAAACGACTGATATATTAAATACGTCTTGAAAGCAATAGATAATCAAAGCAGAGGGGTTATGTGCTATGACATATTGTATTCAATTATCTTCCTCTGTACAATAATATACTTGCAAGATCGTAGTTGCTGAGCTACAATTTTAGCAAACATGTGGGGGAAAAAATAGCCAGCAGGCAGGGTTACTTGCCGACAACCGGGACTACCCTGGTGGTATAGTGCCTGTTCACCTTAGCCATGGAGCTACCAATTTGGTAGCTCCATGCCTTAGCACATGTGTGGGTTGAGTGAATGCAGCAATATTACTGAAACACATCAGTGAAAGGTTGAGGGAAATCGGAAAATCTGTTCAAAAGTTCTGAATTTTTCAAGTTTCTGCGCAATCACTGTAATGAGAAAATACTACAGTGTATGATATCACACTATGTAACAACGATATAAAACCACGAGGATATTAAAATTTTGAATCTCGTGAAGATTCGTTTGTACAAGTTGATTAGAAAAGTTGTGAGGTAATGACAGAACCAAATCATCTTCTTATTTGGCTCCTGTTGTAGTATCATTTATTTTCTTAATACATCCATCTATCTTTATACCTACACGTTTGCTGCTTTTGTAATATTCCTCTTTGTTGTATTTATTTTCTAAGCACATCTGACACTGAGGACGGGTGATACCCCACATTCAATTGTTTACATTTGCATTCCATCGATCACAATAATGATGAAAATATTGTTTTGTCCCTTTACGCCATGACGTCATTTTCCATATATCATTATCATTCAATGTCTGACTCGCTATTGATCAACACGGAATGATATTCAATCACCCGACTTCTTTTTGAAAGGTGAGTGCAGTGAGGAAGAAAAGAAAATATATATAAGGAAAAAAAAAAAGAAAATACCCTATATGCACGGCTTTATGTTTACACGTGCTCTCCTATTTTTTCCTTTTCTATCTCTGTATTTCTTTTCTATTTTTGTGCATAAAATCACTGAGTCGACTCTGAGTAAACAACACTATACAATGGTATTTCCCCGCTCTGATCTTAGACTTGACACACCGATATGGCAGACTTGTATGGGGTAAACAAAATAGTAGTGATTCACTCAGTCTTAGAAAAGAAGACAAAGAAAAGAACTAAATGTAGGAAGAATGATGCGGGCTCCAAACAATGCAAATAAACGAAAAGTATGAACAACGGTTATTTACAGAGCTGAGTTCGTCACGGGGAATGTTGTTTTTCTTCTTATAGGCATGTACCTGTTTCGCAGTTTTCAACAAGAGTCAATAAGTTGTTCTATACAAGAGGAGTTGTGGAAGACTAACACTTTTGACGCGCCCAACTCTGAATTCATCATTGTGTGTATGTGTATTTGTTTGTTTGGGTTTTTTTTTTTTTTTTTTTCCAGCTGAGTAGATAGCTGGATAGCCCAAATATTCAGCTGCATTAGCTGGTCTTCTATGGGGTTCAGTTGGATGTGAAGTGCACCCGGGACTTCACCGGGTAATGCTGCCTGCTCTCTGCGATGAATGAATGAAGCGGGATCTTTTATGTGTTTGAGTTGTGACTGTCTCACACACAATGTCATAAAACCTCCACTTTGTGTCCTATCCGAAGGGCAGAGTGTTCTGTCTCTTACTTAGAGAGGGTCGACATGATTACACCAACATTGCTCAAGCAGTAGACCATGGAGGTGTCTCACCTCCCTGATTAGACTCAGGAAATGCAAAATACCAAAGAGATGGAAGAATAACAAAGTCAGATCACTGCCATATCCCTGTATTTGTATTAATGTATACATCTCCACATTGTTTTAGTTACCTGTAATAAGATGAATAGATGCACGACCAACAGAAAGATTGCGTCAAAGTCGAAAACATTTATTATACTAAGGAAATTGTGGAATTTAATGTTTGTATTTTACAAGCAAACGATGTCATCACCTCACAATAATACTTTCATTGTTTCATATCCAAGAATATTACCAAAGTTAAGTGCATCATAAAAGTCCCCCTATTTCCCCTCGCTGTAAGCATCAACGAGCGGTAAAGTGCGATAAGCTGGAATTGCTTTGAGATGTCTAAAACGTGAGGCACAATATTACAATATACAATCATATTGTATTTTGACAAAAAGAAGAAGAGTTACATAGAATGCATTTCTAAAGCTTGGGGATGTAATGGGCTCTTTGTTCTTGGTTTGTTTTCATATGCAAAGAAGCTGTGAAACAGTGAAATCGGTAGACTGCGATGTGGTTTTCTTGGGAAGATTGAAAGGTTGTAATGATTAGATAATCAAATTCGACAAAGTTTGAACAACCTTTTAATGGTAGCGTATGGTTTTGGTTGAGAACTATCTTCAGGTTTCTAATATGTTTTGATGAGATAATAAGAAACCTCTCATGATATATGAAAGAGCATGTGATTCCAAGACGAATTCAGCATTTATTTGATGAAAATCGGTTTTATAATGGCCGAGATATCCCAAAAGAGCATTCCTATAAAGCGGGACCCACTTTTTATTAGGATCGCATTGTTTTACTTTGTTTTTTGGATGTCTCAGTGATTCCAAAACCGATTTTCATCTAATAAACTTTGAATTCCTCTTAAAATGGTATGCTCAGTACTATTTCATAAGTAGTTTCTTAGGATCTCACAAAACATTTAAAAGCCAAATTCTCATCTCCACCAATACTATACAATCCCTGTAAAAGAGATAAATCAATAAAAAAAAACGCTATCCCATTCTCACTAGAATAAGAACGGAAGGTGGAAATCGAGAGTGAATGAAGGGGTCGGTGCATTATAGTGTTAACCCACACTTTGGTGAAAAATGAGTTACATGCATTTACACCATCCTGAATCACTGCTCTATAATCCCTAAAAATGTCATCTTGAAATTTAAGCAATAAATGGGTTTTTAATGCAGACATCTTTTTGCCCCGAAAATTAATCACATCTTATAGGCAGGAATATAATGCTAAGCCACACTTTTCAAGATGGCGACCTCCATGGTAGCAGACAGAAGGGTGTCATAAAAATATCTAAATCTGAACAGTGAGGAAACCTTTTCATCTACAAAAATAAGTGATTCTGATTCATAACATAACTTGTACTCTTCTGCCAGTTATGAAAATGGAGATGAGATAAACATTAATGAAATTTTAAGCATTTAATGAGTATTTTTTGTTAATTTTTGTACTGTTGGGGTTAGCACTATTTTCATGCTAATTCTACTGATCATGACATTTTTCGCCAGTTTTTTGTTTTTGTTGAACTTATCAGGAAAATACCACAATTACTGGTTTTAGGAGTATTTTAGCATTGTGCATTATGACCTATAAGAAAATTCATCAACATTCATGGTCTGTCCCAGCACCTTAAAGTTTCATTAGTGGGTTAGCACTTTATTCATGCTGACAATTCGCTTCAAAAGGAAAGCTTCCTCAAAATTAATCAGTCGTTAAATAACTGATGAAATATATTCAAAATATAAATCTTTATTTGTTATGTGTGTTTTTTTTTCATCGAAATGGCTTATTGTAATAAGTGTATTGTCTCTGAATTTATGATTTTTTTTTTCCCGATGCAAGTGTGATCTGAAAACGTTCATATGGGTACAATAAAAAAATGTACGGATAGCTGGATGTTTGGACATGTGCCTTATCTGTTTGTAATCCTTAGAGAGTTAGATCACTAGTGAAACAACATTTGAAATTGTCATTGATTAATTTGTAACTTCTTTTGAATAAAATGCAATTTTGCTATGCTTTCACAACCATATTTAGGGGGATTAGCCATAGACAGTAGAAAATAGATGAAAACAAAATGCATTCTTAATATTGATTAATTTACCTCAAATTTTCAAAAAAAAAATCCTGCCGCTGTCAATACAGTTGTGCTTCCCTGTAGTTTCTCACATAACCGAGACACGATACTTACATGTTTAACATCCTTTGAAAGGATGTTACATTTATGATATAACTGCAAACATTATTTTTCAAATCTAACGCTGACGTATAAAATTCATAGTTACATGTTGTTGATACCTCTATACGGTTTCTCAATTTAAATCAATAATAGGTGAAAGCAATCAAAGCGGACTTTAAAGCATCAATGCTGATAGTATAGTGTTGTTGTTTTTTTTATAAACGTAATTTAATTTTGTGAGTCAATAGCTCCCTTTTTTCCACTACTGAATTTACCCTTTAAACTCGGTATTTATCATGCATTTTTATGAAGAAGTCTCCATGTTGGAAAGAAAATGTATTTGCTGTATTCTGTTACAAATTTCAGAGTTTTTTTTCACAGGGTTGTTTAAAAGATTAATTTACAAAAAAGAAAGTTTCCTTCAAATTGATTTGGAGATTTGTGATCGATAAAACTATTGAAAGCATATAGATTTTTCACTTTTTCGTGTATGTTTTTGTCACCGTAACAGCTTTGACATGAGAACTTTTTTTTCTTGTTCCTAAATGATCTTCATGACCCAAATGTAGTCTGAAAACGTGCATATGGGGTAATGATGTATTTGTATAAACACACCAACTTGGTATAATACGTAGACTATTTTGGTCTTATTCGGCACATTGTATTTCAGCATGTATGGTCTGTGCGAATATACGAAATCTATAAGTGTTCAGACTTCCAAAGAGATTTTTTTCCAATTTTTAAAAATGTTCTTTTTATGGATTTTGGGCCATTAAGAGTTAGTCATTCATTTTGTATTAAGAACTTTCCTGCATAATTTCAAACTGCCTGCATTTACCAACGAACATGGGGGAGGAGGATTCATTGAGACATGTACAGCCATAATTCTCATGCAACACTATTTTTTGGTAAATTCGTTGTCATACAAAGAAGGATTTTAGAGTACATTGGTGATTTTGATACCCTAAACAAGAAAACCAATCTAGCTAAACAAGGCCTTAATGTCTACTTTATGGTATTTTATTCCCTTTAACAAAAGACATGATAATCTCTGGAATAATGTTGATATGTACCATTTTACTTTATTTTCTCTGATCTATACTCTAAATTTAAAATGCGTTATATGCATAATGCTGAAGAAGGGACTCTTTCCCTCATTGGTGATTTTGATACCCTAAACAAGAAAACCAATCTAGCTAAACAAGGCCTTAATGTCTACTTTATGGTATTTTATTCCCTTTAACAAAAGACATGATAATCTCTGGAATAATGTTGATATGTACCATTTTACTTTATTTTCTCTGATCTATACTCTAAATTTAAAATGCGTTATATGCATAATGCTGAAGAAGGGACTCTTTCCCTGCTTTTAAGTACACGGAAGATGTAAAATCCTCAATGAGATATAACCCCTTCCCCCCCCCCTTCCAACAAATCATATTATTATTTTGTATGACACTGAATACTTTGTCTTTTAAAACTTGAATTGTTGAAATTGTTTAATATCCACATTTCAAGATGTCTTTATGCGTATATGATTATGTGCGCGTGTGTGCGTCTGAAATATATGCAAAGTTTGTCTTCATAATTCAAAGAGATTATACAATACAGACAGTTAAAAACAATTATATCTTATTTTAATTTCACGTCACAAAGGAGGGAAACTCAAATATTACATTAATTTTCCATTTTTAGCGAAGAGATATTGATATTTTGTGAGTTTTCAAAAAATAAAGAGTATTTGTATACACGACGGATTTGGCTGCATTAAAGTGCTAAGCCACAAATTCAAAATGTGACTTGAAAAATCCTCTTGAATCCACCAAAATATCAGTGTAGTAAATTTCCCCAAGACACTATACAATCTTGAGTATGTAAGGGTTCATATACGAAAAAATTGGCCTTCTCGAGTCACTGACCTGATTTATGGATTTTTTCAAACTTTCAAAAGCGATTATCTCAAAATGAACATTGTGTGGGTTAGCACTATAATGCACCGACCCCTTCATCTGTACTGTTACACACAATGTCCTTCACTTTTGTTATTGTTTAAAGCATTATGATCAAGTGAGATATGGGGCATTTTTGTTTGACAATAAACACATACATAAACATACTTATTATGAACAGCTGGTTTTATAGTTAAGATCTTCAAAAGACATTTAAAAGTAACTTATTGATACTCTTGTGAGTCACTGGGAAACTCCGTGAAATTGTATCGTTGCGAAATACAATTGTTTTGTTTGAACGGAAGTAAAATGTAGAAATTGGCGAATAAGCAAGATATGAAACTATGGTGAAGATGATAATGACGATGATGACTACGTAGATAAAGATGATGTTGATAAACATTTAGTCTGATTATAAGAGAATAATTACAGCAATAAGAACAACTACACTAAAACAATTACAAATGGAATGAAAGCAAGACGAAAGAAAAGGGATTTCAGTATCAGTAGTACAATGACACGACATTTGCTCCTGCAATTATTGCTCCGGTGTATATTTTTCTCCAGGGACTTAGGGTTATAGGGTTAGGGTTGTGATAGTGTGTTAGGTTTTGATGTGAAGATTAGGATTGGGGTTAGAGTTATGTTTGTGGGTAGAACTTATATTTGGTCTTGCGTGCAGATATCTAATGGGAACAATATTGTCGCAGGAGCAAATGTCATGGAATTCATATTCAAGAAATCATATTTATTTAGGGCGTAAACAGGATACTGGAATGATTCAGTCAAATTCAATCAAAATTAATATACCCTGCGTGTCAGACCTCTCCACAGGCGGCTGCCTGTTATTTCTTGACATTATCTCTCTAACTGGTGATTACTGACAGTATACGATTTCCTCAGTCCATCGTTAATAACCGCTGTAGATCTGAAGCTCTAGAAATGTTCTGGGTATATAGGGGCAAGTCAACAAATTATTTTGTTATTTCATTTTTGAAGCTACATTACGTCTGTTCGCTGGGTGTTTTGTCATAGGAATTGATTATGATGAACAGTGAGGAGTTGATGGAAAGGAGAAGGAGATGACTGTCACGTGTAACGGAGAAGACACATTAAAGAGGATGGGGTGAATAAAAGTCTGAAATGAAGGCGCAAATTTAATGGGTCTTAACCCAGGAAATTCGCGCATTATCGTCTGACGAACTTCCCGCGCTCAGAGCACGGTTTATGCCGAACCTGCAACCGCCTATCCGGAGATCGCAGCGCGCATGCTCTATTTTCGTCATACTGTATTGGGTGTGTACCCATTTGTGTTTCGTTAACAAAGAGGGTCGCTTATTGGTACATATTGATGGCAACGACATATTCATCAGAATGATTTCCATTTCTTTCCCCTCCCAGGGGGAAAATATGAATGGAAGTGTCTCGGGGGTGATGTCAGCTCCCTGCTGTGTGCCGCAAAGGAAATCCGGTTTCTTCTCGTTTTCCCGTACCTCGCCCGGGCTCACTCCGCTGCGGTGCTAATCAGGAACATTTTGAAAGAGAGAGAGAGAGTGAACGCCACCTTCGGCGGAAGAGAGACAAAAAGCACAAAAGAGAAAGAGGGATAGAAAGAAAGAGGGAGGAGGAGGAGGAAAAGGAGGAGGAGGAGAAGGGGAATGGGGAGAGAGAGGGGAAGTGAGGAAGAGAGAAGAACAAAGAGAAGCACACAATCGCAGCTAGTTGTGATTCATATGACATGCATTTATGATTAATATAATTCTCATCAAAAAGGTGTGGAACGCATTGCGAATCTTGTTCGGAATTATAGCAATGCTTTGCCAACGAACAGTGACCACTAAATATTTTCTAAGACATCTTATAATACTCGCCAAACACTCTACTGACACGTCTGTTCGTATTTATTGTGTATAGATGGTATTCCACTTTATATCTTGGAAAACGTACAAAACGTGAGAGATAACATAGCATGTATATTCCAGTTATTAGGCGTAATATCACGTAGACTGTCAGCGCAAATATTGTGGTCGAAAGTGTATGATCAAGTAACCACTCTTTATTGTAAGAGTACTGTATGATTTTTGTATTAACGGACAATTTTTTGTCAAAAAAATATATATACTTTATTTGACTCATTCTTTCATCGCTACCATCATAGTCATCACCACCGGAAAGTTCGAAAGATCCCTTCCATATGGGGGGGGGGGGGGGGAGGGAGGGGGGCTCATTTGTTATGTATAATGAAGAAGCACTTGACTTATTTCTTTCAGAAAGTATGCCGTAGGTAATAATACTTCCCTTAACATTACTTATGTCAGTAACAAGTAGAGGGAATGTGTAATTTCTTATTTTTTATATTATTATTTTGTATATATTTTTTTACAGTTTGTTTTCATTTATACTTTCTTTATGATATCTAGTGATGGCGCAAGGAGACTTTGAAAATTCATAACTTTTGAACGGATCGTCCGATTTTACTGCAACTTCACATACTGCGGCGTTCTATTGATATCCACATAAGTAAGTGGGTATCATTACACTTTGATCAGAGACCAGGTGAGTTTGTATTTCACGCGGCAAGTCTTGTTCGAGACTATAAGGTTGACCGTGAGATGGATTTGTGCTCCGGAGTGGCTAGCGCCAATAGGTTGCGCTTTCTTCCATTGACTTGCTGTTTCCACCGTAAAAAAAGACAAAGTCTTTAAAAAAAAAACACATGCGCTCACACACACACAGAGACACACACACACACACACACATACAGACACACACACACACACACACAATTGTGAATAGCCTGTAGGATCGATCGGGTTTGAAGAACAGAGAACGAAGAAAAATACAAACGGAGAACGTACGTAATCATGGTCAAAAATCGTCTTTGACATTTTAGAAGATTGCTGCTGCTGTATGAACCTAGTCTGTGAAACCGTATATCCACATTATTTTTAATCTTTTTTTTTCTCCCACTTTTCATCGTACGCTCCCGCCAACAGCAAGGAAGGCATACATGACCCCTCCCCCCCCCCCCCCAAAAAAAAAGGGCATTGAATTCCTCATTAGTGACATTGACAAATCTTTGTGATGTGAATGATATCTCCCCTCACAAGGTTTGACTCTTTTCATGCCTTATTCTACACGACACGTAAAATAAATCAGTAAATCAGTGTAGGCCTACATACTCTCAAAATATTGATTATACTCTTAGGCAAGAGACGGAAGAAATGATATGCTATACAGGTGCATAACAGTATTCTTCAAGTCCTCTGCACTTTTATATTCATTTCTGCCTTTCTTTTTCTGCTGATGAATTGCACGTGTGATTATCAGCTCATGTTTCTGTTTTCCGTTTCTCTTCCCCTCAGTTGTAGGACTACTAATGTACAGCCAACATACTAGTTATCAGCCACTCATCTCTACCCAGAGATCAGTGGTCTCAGCTCGGAGTCTCACTACACTTTAATTAGACCCAACCTCGTCTCCAGATCGCACTTCACTTTGCTTCCTGTTTCAAAGCATCGTTCCGCCATTTCACCTCAAGTGGCGCATCGACATCGTATCAATGTCAACTTATCGGACGCTGTATCAGAATGGTTCTACACAACCCTCTGCTATTCTTTCGTGACACATGCTTCTATATTTATCGTATGTATAGCGGAAGAAGCAAGTGGAAGAAAATAAGGACAACAAATTGGTCTTCCACGTGGAAGCGCGGCTTCGCTCGACATATTCTATACTTTCGTTATATACTTTATACGTATAGTATGCACGCACGGTCCTATGTGGCCATCGGAGATGCATTGTGTGACTCTCCGTTATCAAATTAAAAACAACAAAAAGCATAAAAACAAACAATCAAACAAACAAATTAAGTAATTTGAACTTTATGACTATTGAATACTAGACAGATTCAATCTTGAGACACTCAGCAAGCAGGTGTCTTTAGACTCATTGTTAGATTTCAAAACCATTTGTCGTAACGGTTACTTTTCCTTTAAAAATCTTCAATGTTGCTGAGGTAAAACAAAATGTTTTAGACCGACCCATTGATATCGATGCCCTCTTTGGGAAATTCGTTTGCGTCTTTCAAAATTTCACTCGTCTTTGAACTACATGTGTTACATCAAGGGAGAGAATACCAATATGATTTTGTATTATTTTTTTTTTATCTGAGCGGAAGATGTATTAAAAAAGAAAAGTCCTTCAAGTGTTTTGATGAAGCCAGCAAATTGGAAACCCCATCGTTGATTTCCTTGCATATACAATTTCGCCCATTTGTGGATGTGTTTTTGTACGTATTTTACTGACTAGCCCTGAGATACTTGAATTAATCCGGAGGTGAAGACATAGATGAAATGGATACATGATTTGCTATCAAAATTGAACGCAAATTTAGCACAGACTGTCAATAACACGAATAGGTCCGCTCTCTCACATACACGATACTATACACATTACATGACACTTCAGACGTGCTGTGTGCAGCTAAAAAGGGAGAGACCGAGTTAACTCATATCAAGGTTCCAAAGTTGCGATTTAACTCCAAATATTAGACACATAAATCCCATAGAACAGCAATTTTTCTAACATGTAAAGAGTTTAATTCTGAAATCATCCAAACAGAGGGCGAAACAAAGCGTACGGTCAGACGGTAATCTCACAGATTCGCATTTGTGCATTTGCTTTTTTTTTTAGATTAAGCCATTTGGTGCTGGAGGAAACTGCATCAGAAATCATCAGTTTGTTCTTATTAGATATATATTTCCGCTCTTTATTTTGCATCCATTGATGGACAACGGTAAGATGGAATTGCCTAAATTCGATGAATCATTATGAAGACAAAATTGTGTTATTTTTAGACGGAAACTTTCAATTCAATCTTCTGAAATGTGTTGCCAATGTGGGGACAAGCTGAACAGTTAATGATTTAAAGGCCTTTTGATAATGTATAAAAGTACAGGCAATCTGCTATATGACACAAATCGGGCTCATAAAGGAGAAATTTAATTCTTTATAATTATTACCTAGGAAATACTAGCAATCAATGAAAAAGAAAAGTATAATGAAATATAAAGAGAAATCACAGGAATGTCGTTTCTCGGACTTTATACGAAGATACACTGAAAACTGTTAAAATGAAATGCAAAGATATTCGCGGCAATAACTCATCATTTTAGACTGGAATTTTACCATTATCATCACACATCAATAATCACTGTCTACACCAGGGTATTTCTGATCCATGCAACTACACCAGCTCCTTCATTTTCATTATTATCATCATCAAAAGCCACTTTCCCTTTCTCATACTATATATGTAGAAATAAATGGATACTCTCTCTCTCTCTCTCTCTCTCTCTCTCTCTCTCTCTCTCTCTCTCTATATATATATATATATATATATATATATATATATATATATATACATACATATAAACATACATGTATACATAGATATTACAATAGACCATGTTATAATCTATATCCGCCATGTCAATGTATATGTTAACGATGAATGGTCCTATAGTATAGATTTATATGTGTATAAATTATACGAATAATATGTGTCTTATAGTATACAATCAACGTTGTACATGATAATTATTATCATACATTTATATGGTTATGAAGGAAGTCGTTTACTTCTCATGGATAACTATTTTCAGTAAGGAACGGAAACCATATAATGGGTTTTCAACTCCTCTTACTGTGATAAATGGCATATTTATCCTCATAAACAGTATAGTGACATCATTGAAACACGTGCCGTAAAAACACATGCGATTGTATAAACTGCGTGATTTCAACATTAGCATACAGCCCCCGGAAACCGATTATCTAAGTGTATTTTTTTCTTTTCTTCTTTAAATGGGGAGTTAAAGATAATGATGCCGAGTTACGTTAAAGGAAATGCTCTCACAATGGCAGAGCCATTAGGCATTCTAGCGTTTTGGCATTGTGTCGTACGAGTGATGTTTGGAGATCCAGCTTGAAAGGTTTACATCTGTGTCACCCAGCTTCGTAGAAAAAAAAAATCGAAGACTTGTGCCTGGATGTTTGAATACCTTCCATCATAATACGAGGTGTTTTATTTTCCAAATGCCAGGAGACCCTGGGAAAAACGTTCTCCTCCACGAACCCTATTGATTTCCAGTTATCAATACATAAATTCTTGTGGGTGTGCCTGAATTCGGGCACTACAGATTCAAGGGATCCAAATAGATAAAGAAATAATGATAAAGATAATAATAATAAAAATAATAATAATAACAAACCTTCAGGGAACGTTTGACAGTATTAGTTCGACAGAAGGTAGGGAAGGAGGGGGGGGGGGGGGTGAGCTGTATTAACAGTGACATCAACCCAGATCTCTTATGCCTTGAATTGCAATGGAAGGAAGCAGGAAGTATATAGCGTCAGCATTTATTACACGATTTTTTGTTCATCTTCCGCTTGAAACAGCGTCAAATCGTCTTTACAATTATTAATTTTAACAAAGGAGTGGAAACTCGTGGAATCTAAGCATGCGAGTCGATCATTTACGCCTCAAAAGTCAATATAATCTGCCTATATAGGTATAATTTTAGACGGTTATTAATACATCATCTCCCGCGTCTATGGTATGGTGCAATGGTCTGCGAATGTATATTTTTATCTTATCCACATCGCGTGAACAATAAGATAAGGAAACTTAATCGGTGCTTCCGAGAGAGCATCATAATAATAGCAAGCTAAAATACTCAATTATCAAACTTACCCTTTGACAATCTATAGTATCATCTCTCAGGATATTTCAGTGTTGATATTGTTACCGAATCTCGTGAGAAGGAATCATATAGATGTGACGACATCCGTTCATCTTTAAAACATGAAAATCAATATCAAATCCATCCGGAGTATTCCAGACAATATTAATTTCCAATTTGGTATTACCATCTTTTCTTCATCTTCTTCTTCATATTTTTTTTTACCTACTACACGTTCTTTAAATACTTCTCTGTAGTTCGACATAAAAAGTGAATATTCAGAAACGATTTGCTCACATCAATAACAGGAAAACAAAACTGGGCGTGATGAGAGGAGTTAAATGCTATATTCAGTTATTCTGTTACACTTACTGATTATTATATAGGGCCTACTCAAAAAAAAGTATTTCTGTAAATACTTTCATTCTACAGTGGTTCCTCCCGTTTTATTCTCACAAGCGATCTAGCCAAAAATTGCTTTCATAACGCTGAGCGAGATTTTTTTTTTTTGTTTTTTTTTTGACAATGAGTTCCGTGGTTTGCGGTCGCCAGCTAAATATGACACGCTTTGCTTATGCGGATACACCTGCCACGTGGGTTAATTTTAGCTATACGCGATATGTCAGACTGACATACTGAGTAAACATAAACATAATGAGGGCAATTAGTGTATACTTCAAACCATAATGTACTTTCAGTTATCACACACACACACACACACACACTCACACACACACACACACACACACACACACACACACACACACACACACACATTTATACACTAGGTGTGCGTGTTATTATGAGGACATGATCATAGTTTACATGGTTAGTGGTGGTAAAAGAAAGTTAAAATAGATGGCAACACGGAAAGCGGATGTAGGAAATAGGAAAGATCCGACATCCAACAGATCATGTCATACCAGGTTTGTCAAGCGGTGGAATTATGATTTCAAAGGAGGAATGTCAAGTTTAGGGTCAGGAATGTCACCTGCTTGTATATATCACAACATGAATTGCGGTTTTCCGGCGATAAGGAAAGCAAAGTGAGTTCCGTATTTGGTACTAGGCATGAAATGATACAAATCAGGATTTCAAGCTTTCTTGCAGCTGTCTTCACCTCTCTCTCTCTCTCGCTCTCGATAAGAGTTTGTTTTTAGACCAATCGTCCACAGTTTAGTTTGAATCTTCATTCATCAACAGTTCATGCATATAAGCCACAAAAAAAAAAAGAACGAAAATCTGTAGAAGTACATTTCCACCAATAACACACATGGAAACCTTTTCATGTTCAAGAACCTATCACATGCACACACACACACACACACACACACACACATACTTATGTAATGATATTTAATAATGATAATGATGATAATAATGATAATAATAATAATAATAATAATAACAATAATAATGATAATAATAATAATAGTAATAATGATAATAATAATAATAATAATAATGATAATAATAATAATAATAATAATAATAATAATAATAATAATAATAATAATAATAATGATAATAATAATAATTGCATATGGCGCTTTATAGGCCTATGGGTGTTTCTAAGCGCACTGGTGCTATTTATACAAGAAAACACGAAAACACAAATAACACTAATGAAAAGAAGAAGAAAAAATACATTTGACACAGTGATACAATGATTAATAACTGATTGTGAGCGCCTTCAGAAAAAAACAGCAACAAAAACTGATCAAAAAGATGGATATATTTATGTGAGTGCGTTTGTGCGTGCGTCCGTGTTCGCCTGGTATAGATACACACAATACACACAAAACAAAATGCGGAGCAAAGAGCATTTACGAATGCACAGGGCAGTTCTGGATCATTTTTAACTGTATTTCACCTCAAACATGCGGGAGGAAATGAGAAGCAGTAATTGCTTTCCTCAGAGCATACTGTCATCACCCTCCAGCAATTCACTTTCGCCTACATACAGAGTGACCATTCAAAAAAAAAAAAAAAAAGAAAACACACGCACACACACACACACACACATACACACACACATGTTCATTTCTATGGAACTTTGGGTGAAAGAAACATGCCGCTATCAGGTAGTTACCCTTCATGTGGGTGGAGAAAAAAAAAATCGAACACTTGAACACTTTCTCCTCCATAGCAGAGTGAGAGACAGACAGACAGACAGACAGACAGACAGACAGACAGAGAACGAGGAGAGAGAGGGAGGGAGAGAAAGGAAAGATTCTGATCTTGTCTTTAAATGAGCCGAGCTGCTGCAATGGTAAATAATAAACTCCTAATAGAATGTCTATCACCAGGGTCGTTATATGGCATGAAAGGCGAGGCGGAGTACTATTGTGATGTTAAAACTTTGAGTGGGTGGTATGGGGATCGCTGAAAGATGCAATTCGGCACGATTGAATGTGAATAGAAAGTGAGAATATTATCCACCACCGATAATGTCGCTTATAGCATGTGTAGAAGTACATTATAAGAGAACTACATTAGGAGAATAAATACACTAACAAAAGATATGTGCAAGTATACAAAATCCATCGCATACCTCGACAGCTGAAGACCGGATGTACAATATACAAAAGACAGGCAATAATTGGTTTGCGTTTCCTCTTCCTATATGTACGTATTATCTGTACACTATATAGAACTAGACGTCAATGAGGAACACTATATCCAAAATGTCTTTTCACTTATGATTTAATTAAGTTATACCGTGTGTTAAGAGTGTGACGTCTTTTTTTCAAGAATATGTAAAAATGAATCGGAAGAATGCAGATATTTATGAAATATACACTTCCTGTAAATGCTCAATATCCAAAAATGCATACTATTCCTGTTAATCCGGTAAGTCTTCTATTGGCTTTTCTTTGGAGCAAACTGAGAGTTTCGGAAATATCTAGAACGCGCCACCCCCAAAATATACATTTACTTGATAAAACTGGACGACGGCTCATGCCTTCCTGGGCCGTTGAATAATGATAATAATTTACATATGATATCAAATTCCTGATATATACACATGTTTAAGTACAATGATTAATTCACAGTTGTAATCATGAAACACTTTATTGATATAAAACAGCGAAATTCTCATCAACAAAGATTAAAAAACATAGGGCCTATAGAATAAAATAATGTTGATATTATTATGCACATGTAACACATTCAGTTACATTGTACTTCCAAATACACCAAAAAAAAAAAAAAAAGTGTGGGTTTACATGATCACTACGATTAAGGGCCATCTGCACACAAGTTTGTCAAACACGAACACTATACACACCACAGAACTTTTTCTGTGACAAACACGCACGCGCGCGCACACACACAAATAATTCATTGGCAATACACGCCCCCATACACTCCTTAAAGGGAACGCAAAGCCAAAGAGCAATGTGGATTGAGTAAAAGCATTAACCTTAGTAGAACAAATCAGCAAAAGATTGAGGAAAATCGGACAATCGATGCAAAAGTTATGATTTTTTTTTTTTTAAGTTTGATGTTGGAACCACTGGATGAGGAGACTACTAGACGTTATGACGTATGAGTGGACAACAATATAAAGAAAATATAAAAGGAATTCCACAAAAATTTACTTTTCTTCCAAAATGAAAGAGTACTTGACTAACCGCTTTCAGAAAGCAGGGGGAATAATTGCTACCCTTAACATATATCAGTATCAAGTTGATGGAATGTGTAATTTTCATTAAAATGAATTTTTATTGAATTCCCTTTATATTTTTCTATATTGTAGTCTACTCATACGTCATAACCTCTAGTAGTCTCCTTACCCAGCAGTTCCAACACCAAAACTTTAACAATTCATAACTTTTGCATCGATTGCCCGATTTTCCTCAAACTTTCACTGATGTGTTCTACTAATGTTACTGCTTTCACTCAGTCGACATTGCTCTTTGGGTTTACGTTCCCTTATAGTCAAGTTAATTCTAACATAGATTTTGTACACCAGGAACCAGTATTTTTCCGTCGGCTTTGAATTGTAATGCAGTACCTTCCCTTGCAATTCTGCGTGTGTACCTTACTATTATACGATTTCACAGATGATTTGACTTTCCCAATTTCCTCTTTTGTTCCTAATTTGTCTTCTTTTTTAATGTGTAGGTTTGTATAGGCCTATAATTCGTATCATCATTGCTCAGGCAAAGCCTACCTTTCCGATCACAATGTGCTCCAAATGTAGACGTTTCAGAAATTGGACTACAAGAAGAAACTCTTTTGATTTCTTAGATTCATATTCATTGTAAGTATTAGTCAAATATTTTAGATGTCCCTTTGTGTGTGTGTGTGTGTGTGTGTGTGTGTGTGTGTGTGTGTGCGTGTGTGTGTAGTGTGTGTAGGCCTACTTCCTTTAAATCAATTTTTTTTTTTTATTCACTGAAGGAGAAGACATACAATTTGTTTCTTAAACACATAGATGTTGGTTGTTGACTGGCACCAATATCGTGCAATAGGTGGCAGTACCTCCCACAACTACATAATTAAATGATGAAATGATACTCAACAAAAGAAAACCCACCTAATAATCCTTACTTTTCTGTCCAGTTTCTTTACTCTTCTACAAACTTGTTACTCGTTATATATACATATATATAAATATATAATATATATATATATATATATATATATATATATATATATATATATATATATATATATATATATATATAAATATATATATATACATAATATACCAATTGCTGCAGGAAAGGAAACAGAAAACATCCACAACGTTTAAGGCTTTTAATATGTTTCATGATCATCATGTAATGACATCCCCATAATTATAGTTTCCATTTCCCGTTCATAGATTTCTGCGTCCACTGTTGTTGTTATTGACGCTTGATGGGTTGTTGGTTCGTTTCCTTTTGCATCGGCCATGTCTATTTTTAACATGAGTTCTTGAGAGATTTTAAAATAATTAACTCCCACTCGTCTTTCTTCGGGCACAATATCATGAAAAAGGTGGAAAACAGATATCATTATTGACCCATCATGAGATACTGTGAATCACCGGGAAAGGACTGTCCTAAACAATATTATAATCTGCCTGATGAGAAACTTGACTCAAGTCAATGATATATTTCCTTTTTTATTTTGAGTGCAACTTGTTTACAGCAGCGCAAGGGAAATACATCCCTCCTGCAGAACTCCCTGTGTGTATAGATATTCTTGGACAATATTGAAAAGACACGTTGAAAGCTAGGAAATGATGTAAAAGTTACGACCGTTAGAACGACCTCACAATTCTACGGCGTTAGTGTTTTTAGACAAAAAGCGAAGATGACATCCGGCGCTAGTGGAGGTTGGAATTAAAGGTTCCTTAAGGTATAATAACAAGCAAGATGAAGGTCATCTTCTAATTTGACTGAATGGCACAATGATGCTTTTCACACTCAGTGCCTGTTTCCCCCAGTCTTTAAGACCTTGTTTGTTGACGTTCTTATTGCTTGCAACTGTGTCTATAAGAGGGCATAATTAAGATATTTGCTCACATTTGCTCTTATAAGAGGGGGAAAAGATTTAGATTATCATCATTATTATCAACTTCATGCTAACAAGCCGATCAGTTTGATAGATAAACCGGAAGATGATGAGGGAAAAAAAAAACCCACCTTCCTATTGTATGCATCAAATGAACAAAGAAAGAGAGAGAGATAATTATTGTGTTAAGGGAGTAATGGTAACCATCTTTATTACTGTATACTGATACCTAAGGAAATGAATGGATGTCGGGCGCGTTCGAAAGCTTCTGAATGAGGCGTAGGGATGATTATCAACATAAAATCGCTAAGATTTCATTTCCATTGTTGAATTCAGTCAAAATGCTCAAAATCTTCATTACACACAGAGAGAAAGAGAGAATGAGAGAGAGAGAGAGAGAGAGAGAGAGAGAGAGGGAGAGAGAGAATAAAGAAATGAATCCTGGAATTTCAAAAAGGATTGACTTAACACTCTGAAAATGGCCGTAGGCGGAATCGGAAATTGAACGGAACACTCGGATTCGGACGGACTATGCAAAGAGCAGCTTATTTTGATGTCATTTGTAAGAATTGAAGTGATAATGGATGTGCGCCAACAAAGCCCCATGAATAATAAGCTACAGGCAAACCACATGAAATCGTTAGATTTCGTTTGAAGTGGACTTTCGTAGAGATACCTTGTTTTGCGGCCCCTGGCTGAATTGGTTTTACAGCCATGCGTCGTTTCGAATCAAAACAATGAAACGTACGTATGCATGTAAACACTGACAAAAGCTAACATACACACACAGACACCCATCCAAACACAGTCAGGTTTACCTGACACATGATAATCATCTTTCTTGTTTCTTAATTTTCTTTGTTGTACGGCATAAATACCGACAAACAGTATACAATGTGAATAGGTATGTTTTTGCAGATTATGTCCATGGCAGCTTATCCCTTTTCTGTGGTATAACTAGTGACAGCTATACAGGTGTGAAATATTCTTCGAAAAACCACTCATCGTTCCCAAGTGTCTGACTTTGTACGAAAAGTTATCCTGCCTATCAGAGGAGCATTTCAACTAGCTTCTGACTTGCCATCATCACTGCAAGTTTGACCATCATGACTGACTATTGACGAGAGACTTATGAACATAGGCCGTAATACATGTGATATGAATAAACGAAAGCTGCTCCTCTATACATCCCAAATTATAATAAGTTTAATTTGAAATGAATCAAAAGACCGCAATGAAAGCAAGCTGTCCCAGCTAACATGACATGAGCTAGCACGGAATTAAGCTGCATTATCATAGAGTAACTGGACAAACTGTAAGGGAGTTACGGTTTGTAATCATTAAGAAACGCAGGCGTCCATCATTCCCTGACAAAATCATAATAAAAACGTCCGTCCACGCTTAATTCAACGCTACCGTACGGGCTAAGTGATATTAGCGGGACTTCCTTGTTTTTGCAAAATGACGACAGTTTCGTTATGCCTGTTTCCATAGAGACCCGTAAAGTTTGCACGATGCAACGCCTCTCGTCAATTCATCACTGGAAAGCAGTGAAAATAGGGAGCGATATGAAATGAATGGAGATTGAACAAAACGGACATTGCAAGAACAAGCAAACGAAAGCGAGATTATCTTGCAAGGAAGTAAACAGAATCTAGACTTTGTAAGTGCCCGAAAGAACCTCTTAAAATGAATGCCGATATTTATCTTCACTTTTCCTCTTCACAATGGCAACTGCAATTAAACACGAGTGTTCTCTCAAAAACTCAAAAGAAAAACTGACTCGACACGCTCCAATTGAATTATTAATTCCCTTGCCGATGAATCTAAACCAAGGGAACAGAGACAGGGACAAAGCAAAAAAAAAAAAAAAAAACCAAAACAGATTGTGGGCGGAAGTATACGCTCCATCCGGTAGAATCATTGTTTTCTTTTCTTTTCTTTTCTTTTGTCTCTCTTTTTCTCTTTTGTAGAACCATCCTTCTTCCTATAGCATGCATATAATCCTATATGATTAACATGATGAGACTATATACACAAGCTATTTTTTGTATTTTTTTAAATTTTATTTTTAGTATGGAAAAGAGGGGATGGGGTCAAAGGTCAATAGGACTCCCTTCCCCCACCCCTATCCAATACCCACCCCCGTTTCGAGGCCCCTAATACAATAACGTTGATGTGTGTGTGTGTGTGTGTGTGTGTGTGTTTTACTGAAAAAAAAAGTTTATGTATACACTATATATCATATACATCATGAGTTGTTAGTAGATACAATCTTATTGCTTAGAAAAACTGTTATTCGAATTTTTCCGTTCTCTCTCCTTCTCCCCCCCCCCCCCCTCTTTCAATTTAGCCCTCGCTCTCCATGGAAAAAGATCAAGATCGCGCCGGTCAGCTGTCGGTCATTCCAGTTCCGGTTATACACTGGCCGATTACATCAAGATGACCACATCTGTCTCATCGACTTAATCGTGTGGTCAATCCCTTCTTTCACTGAATCCGGACATTTCTATTTTGAAGAAAGAACGGATTCATCACCGGAATTCATCACACACGCTCAGACGCACACACTCATTCACACACGGAAGCACAAATACACACACACGCACACGCACACCGTATCATCCGTCGACGCTTACTTACGAGCTCTCGAATAATGTTGGCGCTTTTCAAAAAAAAAAATTAATAAAAAATGCGTTCCTTTTCAGAGTGCCCCTCTGACCAAATAATTCAAAATTCTCCAAAATGCTATAAATGTAATGCGAACAGCTAGCACAAAATTATTGAAAATTATATTTGAATTATGAAAAATTACGAAAAGTTGCATTTTTTTGCTCGTTTCATTAGCGGCATTGACTGAGTGCAGGGATACGTTTTGCTTCCTTAGCCATGACACGACTTCCATGTTTATCAAAGAAACATAACTTATCTTAAGTTTGTATACATACAGTTGGGAGGTGCATACAGTCATGTAATATGCGAGTGTGCGCGCCCGCGCCCATAATCTGCGGTAGATAATGCTGGTACATTACCTCCGATATCTTTTGTGAATATTTTTTTTTAATATTTTAGTCAACTTCATCTCCAAATTAGCAGAAATAATATACTTGCCCTTCAGATACTTGCCCTTCAGAAATAAGATATTATGCACTTCCATATTTGAGTGTCTTACATCGTCTCCTGAGTGTAAAATAGTATCTATAGGTTCAGTTGGTGACGAAGAGTGATGGCGAGATCGAAACTCTGCTTTTGTTTTTCTCTCATGATGAAAGAACTCGTTTTCTTACCCCTTTTTTATGCTCTTCTATTACATGTCGCAGTAAATACAATTAAGTCCCCATTGACTGCACACTTTAGCAATTTAAGTCTTGTAGCAGCATTTTACCTATATGATAGGGAAGAAACGGGTGAATAAAAAGCAACACGCTTCTGACCCCTATCTTGAACCTTTGCAACCACGTGACCATTTTGATAACATTCCGTATTAGTCGTGTTAGTCATTCATTGTTCCGTTGACATTGCTATTCAGCTGTCTGTGTAGTCACCTGCGTCCCTTTATTTCGGCCTTTCCTTCTTTTCTTTTTTATGTGCTGTGTTCATCTCTGTAAAACCTCCCTTTACTATAAACTGATTCCTGTTCATGGTTGTCTCTGGATGGATGTCTTTTGTTTATCGTCAACAGCATTTACACATCATTTTATTTTGTGTTTGTTCATTCGGGTCTTCTTTCCTTCCTTCCTTTATCCGTCCTTCCTCCTTCCTTCCTTCAGTCATACCTCAAATCACTCGTTTAGGTAAATCCGATACCACAGGCGTCTATTTTCCAAGTCATTAGACGGATCCATTTTGTCAGGTACTGTATAATCAGACAGCGCTCGTCTTCGATTCTTCGAACAAACGAATAATGTTACCTAATTAGTTTTTTGACAGAACGTTGTCCTTCTGCTAGCTTGTTTGAATTCAGTCCCCTTCCGTGTTTATTTTAGCCCTCTCCGTACAGTTTCCTTCCTAGACCAGAACAATCGCGCTGCTTTTTTTTTTCTTTTATTGAAGCGCGCGTCAGTTTAATGTTTATTTCTCAATACATGTACGTGTCGTTTTATATTTCCCTCTCTCGAAGAGAGCCGCACTTCACTGTGGATGAACAACTGGAATTTCACCTTCCATCACTATAATATTTATTCAAAGAAAATCGTGGTAAATTATATACGCCGTGAGTATATAGGACACAGGATTAATTTGCCCAGATTTTTTAAAGGGAACAATTGCACCTTTCGTATTTTCACACTAATTGATATGAAATCATTCCCCATCTTTAACATTACATTTTCATTTCTTGATATAATCACACATATCATTTCAATAACCATATAGTTATGTAGAGACATAATCAAACAGCATTTTTTTTTAATGACAATTGATTTCAAGGCGCCGCACACACTTCTAGATTTATGACAGATTCTATATAACTCCGTGATAAGTGCAGTCAGGTGATGCCACAAAGGACTTTCAACTAAAATAGTATCTGCCTTCCACTGCACACTATGTTTCTCTTATGTATGGTGTGTTTTTTTCAATTTTGTCGCCAAATAGAATCTCAAACTTTCAGAGGTCAGTATTGGGACCGAAAACATGAAATAATCATACTGAAAATATACACCACCTGCATTTTTTTTTTTGTGAAACCGTGTTTATAACGTCATTCCGAGTATTTTACAAAATAGAGCAATAATAGGGTTACACGATTTTAAGTTAGGGGTGGCTGTATATACTCTACTGTAAAGGCTGGCAGGCTAGGGAAAATGTTAGGCGTTTACAAGACGGCCTTGCTCAGGCGTTCTCCAAGGAAGATTTAGTGGTTCAATATAATTATTCTAAGGGTATAGCGAATATTTTGACCATACTTCATGAATGACATAGTTATAGAAACTGAATTTAAAAACAAGACACAAGTTTTACAAGTTAGCAAGACGACCTTGCCCACAGGTGTTCTCCAAGATAATTTATTGGTTCAATTCTAAGGGTAGCGAATATTATATTTTTTACCATATTTCATAGATGACATAGACACTTGAATTTAAGAGCTGACATAAAAATGTATGTTTCATAGAATTCACTGTTACAAAACTGTTATAAATGCCTGTCGTGAAATAATATTGATCACCAAAGGCAGGAGAAAATGCAATTAAAGAAAAAAAAATCATATGTGCCTATGATAGGCACGTGCTCATGAGTATAACAGCTGACGAGAGTAGGCCTATACATACATGTAAAATTCAATGTCAACGGAGGCACACACACAGACGACTAAAATATCTCATATTTTCGTTTTAGCTTTCATCGCAAATTTATCTAACACTGAAAAGAATGGAGTTTGTTTGTTTGTTTGTTTGTTTGTTTGTTTGTTTGTTTGTTTGTTCTATTTCCGTCATAAACACACATACAGGTGAAGACAACATAAAGGTACAAAGAAAATGATACATCATGCATAAAATGAAACATACATACATAGCAAATGAATAGTGTGACACATCATCGATATGCAAAAGAATAGAATGTAAGATTATAGAAAGATAACGGCTGGATAGCCCATAATCAGCTGCACTTTTCTGGTACCGCTGGTCTTCCATGGGGACCAGTTATAAAGAGGTGTGGAAAAGAAAGAAAAAAAGAGTAGAAGATTACATAATATATAAATACAAAATTATAATAGTCTCAAAAATATTAATTTATAATGCAATGTTATACAAAATCTCAAGGCAAAATACGCTTTCATGAAAAGTGTAGATGTATTTCTTGTGTATCAGAAAATATATATACATATATCTAGGTAAATTTACACAGATGAGATTAAACCAATTCAAAAAGGGACCGTTTAAAATCTTTCAGTGACTTGCAGTCATGGACAGCATGCGGAAGGCTGTTATATAGTTTGGCTCCCCTGTAGAAAAATGCACGTTTGCAAAAGTTTGAGGTTTTGGAAGGCTGAGGCTGCTGTGCCGAAACTGGTAGGGTTTGGGAGAATAGAAAATATTTTCATGTAAATAGGTAGGTGTTAAATTATTTAAAATCTTGAAAATCATTATTCCGATGTGAAATTTTTGACGGGATTTTAACGCTTCCCACTGTAAGATATCATGCATTGACCTAACAGAAAAGTGTGATTTAGGATTAATCTTCAGAATAATTCTTCCTGCTCTATTTTGCAGTTTTTGTAGTTGATTCATATGTTTTTCACAGGAGGACTCCCACGACTTATTTTGCATAATCTAAATGAGGAAGAATAACATTGCGATATATCAATATCAAAGAGTTAACTTGTTTTTTGATAAAACTCTTCATATGTATAAACTTGACATAAACTTTAATTATCACTCAATTACGTTATTTCTCCTTTTCTTCAAATGGGAGACATATTTTCTGTTATGAAATTGAAATGAGTTTCCATTCATATTTTGTTATGCCGCATATAATATGCTATACAGTTTGATGGCGTTTCATTCGGATTTCGAAGTTTTAGTCATCTTAAGTCACTTCAGATGATCTGACAAAAGACATGTCAAATCTTTGATACACACTTTGTTCACGAGATGAAAGGAAAGTCTTTAGGTGGTAGCTAGAAATCGATTAGGAAATAATTCTCAATAAAGGGGATATTTCATATCGTGACATTTTTTTTTTCCAAGTTAAAAAACTATATCTGAAAACATCTGCCAACACGCCCTTCGCTCTGTTCCGGTCGCATAAATCTAACAAGAATGTATTTGAAGCTGATGAAAGAACTCGGTTTTTGTTGTTGTTGTTGTTGTTTTTTTTTGTTGACATTATTTCCTGCTAGAGAATTTTGCACGAAGACAGCTACAAACAGGTGAAACATTTTTCATTGAAATCATTCTCTCATGATTTCACAGCTGATATTTCTACATTCATCGTTCGAATTGTCTGTTCTTTCGAATTCATTTCTCGTCTTTTCATTAATGTTTGGAATGACGCGATAACTTATTTTTGGACAATAGAATGTCATTAAACAAGTTCCAGCAGGCATGAACTTTAGTCCCTATACGACAAAAGTTAACTCTACTCAGCCAATCAGATGGCCCGGTGTGACGTAGACTGGCGTAGCCGTCATGGGTTCAGACCAAATAAGGATATAGCATGACGTCACTAAATAACAGTGTCATACAGGCCATTCAGGTGAGGCATGGGAGTCAAACCTGTAGTCTTTATAGAGCAGACCCTTTGTCACGAATTTGAAGGTTTACAGTTTCAAAATGATAATCATCACCCACTTGATGGGGCAAAAGACAAGTAGATCAGTAGATTTTTTTCTTTATTCTCTTCCTTCACCACTGTTCGCAGAAGAGTTTTCATGGAATTCCAACTCTATGATAACCTGACAAGCTGAAATCTGCCGAAATAAGAAAAGTTTTGGAGCGGTTGCAGATAAAAACATTCCATTCAATGTCTGATCTGTGCAAAACATCATCGCTCGAATGAGCAAAGGTCGTGTTTGACGGAACTGCAAACGAGCGCTGGTATACAAGTACACAATTATGGACCGTGATTCGTCATCATTCGTATGCGTAAGGATATCGTTCGACTTTGAACAGCCCTTCAGATTTAATCACTATTATTGTTTACTACGGATTTCTTGTACGAGGCAGAGGTATCTTAGAGTGAGTAAACGTACGACGGTGACTTTGTGTATAGCGTTTCACTTTCCGTGGATCCTTGCGCTTTCGTGTATGACGAGCGTCACTTTTGTAATGTGCTTTGCATGCATGTATGTATCAGATTTAACTTTCGCTACAGGTTCTAGGAAGAATTCGCGCATAGGAAGCAGAATCAACTCAAATCCTTGTAACCATCCAAGCTATAGCAAAATAGGGGAAATAAAACAAAAGAAAATAAGGAAGGAAATGAAAATAACATTGTTATGCATTACCTCCTACTTATCCAAGAGGTTATTTCATTAACCATGCCTATAATATGCCGTGATTCAGAGAGAATGATCGAAAGCAAAAGGAGTCATACCGTTGAATGGAATCATTAATACTGAAAAATATTACAGAACCTGGTATACTTTTTTTGTTCATCGTATGACTATGGATTATTCACATCTTTAGCTTTTTTGTGTGTATTGAGATAATCAATATCTTCTGAGTTTCTACATCCAAATGAAAGATTAGAATCATTTAAATAATTCTCCATGTAGACACACGTGTTCACGTGTTCAAAAAAGATGAATGTATACACACACACACACACACACACACACACACACACACACACACACACACACATATATATATATATATATATATTGATTATATTGTAGTTGCTCCGCGTATTGGTAGTACTAGAAATAGCAATAATAATGTCACAATAGAGAAATGCATTAAATGCCAATTGCCTTGATTTTAATTCAAAATCTGAATTTTCGGGGGCCTCCCCCTTCGTCAGGGATGATAGTGCGAAATGTGGAAATTCATTCAAGTATGAGCACCCAATCCCACAGAAGCGTTCAAACCAGGAAACTGTAAAATCAAGAATTTTCGCGTGCATGAAACTTTCCGAAATTTCGCGAGGAGCCAAGATTCGCAAAAGTGTTTGTCTACACAATGCATTGCATGTCAGTGGCGATTCCTTGAAAGTTTCATGCCGCGAAAAAGGCCATCGGCTTCAATTCACGAGACTTTCATGCCACAAAGGGTTCTGGTTTTACAGTTTCGTACTCATACACAGTGCATACATTGCAGTCTCACAAACGAACACCAAAGTCGAAAGATCTCGGGTAGAGAGGACTGTCCCTGCCGAACGAGTGCACTAGCCTGCTCATCGACACTAAATAGTACTGTGGCATGAGGATTGAATCCTGGATCCTCTCAGTGAAAAGGAGGTGGACAATCCACTAGACCACAGGACACTTGCATGACAGAGGCGTTATTTGAAACTCAGTTGAGTATTTGGAGTCATGAAAACGTCTTGTTGGTCATCTATGCAAATTCATGCAACATGAATATAAAAGGGCCTTTATAGTCAAGATGTTACATTATTGATTCACATCATTCAATATAGAATTAGGCCTATGTACAAGGTATTTGTCACAGCCAATAAAGACAGAACAGGAAAGGGGTAACAAAAGCATCTAGCTCTATGCAGACGGGTCCACGGCTGGATAATTTCACCTTGCTAGATCAGCTTTTCGACATCAGGGAAGGGATTCCTCGTATAAATGATACGGCCACAATATGGATGGTTGTATAGGGGAAGGGGTGGACGTAGGCCGTCCATTTTGAATCGTATGAACTTATCCTAGCAAGCATTGTCAGTCAATCAGTTAAGATCATAATGATAGCCTTAAAGGGATCGTATAGTTTTGGTTGAGACCTAATTTCAGGTTTCTAACATTTTTGGTGAGATAATGAGAAACCTCTTATGAAATATGAAAGAGCATGCAATTCCATGAGGAATTCAACGTTTATTTGATGAAAATTGGATTTGAAATGGCTGAGATATCCAAAACAGAGCGATTCTAATAAGTGTGGGACCCACACTTTATTACGATCGCTTTGTTATACTTTGTTTTTGGATGTTTCAGTCATTCCAAACCCGATTTTCATCAAATAAACTTTGAATTCCTCTTAAAATGGTATGCTCTGTACTATTTCCTAAGTGTTTTCTTGGTATCTCACAAAAAGTTAAAAGCCCAATTCTCATCTCCACCAATACTGTACCATCCCTTTAACTCCCTATATCTAACACTGTTCTCATTTCTGATTTTGCATCAATACCATTGAGTAGATGAACAGATATGAGGAATATCTTCAAGGTAATGGTAATTGGGGCGTTCACCTCATACTAGTAGGCTACTTCATTGCAGCCAGCAAGAGCAATGCATGTGCATTCTGTTGAGTGTTGATACAAATGATTTCGTTAATTTATCTTAGATAATATAGGTATCGAATCCATTAACTATAATTATGTAGAATGTTTCCGTTTCCTTTATACTATGCCGACAAGAGTTTAGTGCGTTGTTTATGTGAATAGTATCGCAATAAGTTTAAGGAGGTATCGATTCCATTTTCAACGTCTACTAATTTCTGCAACTATACATCGTATTGCATTACTGAAAGGCGGGGGGGGGGGGACATCGGCGTGAAGCCAAACATGTACAGTCATAGTCCATACTGCACAATACTAAGTACTCAAAATGTACAAGGACTGTAACATAACTATTGACTGATGTATACCGTGTTGAGATGTGGCTCCGTAACACAGTCAGCTGACGTCACAAACAAACATCCAGCGAATCAGGGGTAAGGAAACTAATGCTTGCTTTCATGACAAAAAAAAATATAACAACAACACAAGAAAAAATACAAACACGGGATTTTGGCCTTCGCTGAGGGATATCAATCTTAAATACGAGGTGATAAACTGCTCTTGGCTTTTTTTTTTTCCTGCTCGATGTTATTCGACTTTATGCAATTTTACAGCCCCCGATATTTTCAAAAACATTTTTGTAAAGCGTGTCTCTACAAACCAGCACATTTCAACCACCAGTCTTCACTCTTTTCCCCCGTCGTTAGTGATCGCTTGCTTCCGTTGTCTCTTAACAAACCAACACAGTCACACGAAAGCTGTTTGGAAGAAGGTCGGATTTTTCATTGAATTGGAGTTTTTGACCAAGGCCAACTGATCTTGTTTCTTACATATATGGAAGATCTGGGTAATATTATGTAGGCTCATTTAGAGATCGCTGCCTTACGTGCCTATGGCATAATGGGCAGTAAGTAAGTTATTTAGAGATCCTACTCATAATCGGATCTAGCTTTTTTGTTTCCATGTTCAAGTCAAAGAGAAAGGACAGGAATGTTTCAAGAACGAGTGATGTATAATGATTTGGACCTGTATGATCAAGGAGGTACTAGGGGAGCTTCGCCTAGTACCTCCTTGGTATGATCATAGGTCCATGGTATGATGCAGACGATATCGAATGGGGGATTACATTATTGTGCTATAATGTGCCTCGTTTTGTGTGTTTTTCCCCCGCTATTTGTGTGTGTACTATGTAAGTCATAATTTTATCCACGGACTTACACAATACACCTGATGTATGGGGAAAGTACCGGAAAACAAATCCAACTGTGTATAAGGTAGACAGGAAAATGTAATGATCATCCGTTGATGATTGTGGTTGATTTGTGTATATACTTTCTTCTTGTGTGCCTTTGATGTTGTTGTTGTTGCGATATTTGTTTGTTGATGCTTCTGCAACTTTGTGTATTGTGAATCTGAAAATTTTAGGTCCATGCATGGTGTGAGCATGTTTTACCGAGACGTTCATAAGCATTCTTTATACTTAAAGACAGGAAGACCGGAACACACACTCTTACGGCACTGTAAGAATTTTTGTTATCGTTGAGTTCACGTTTTCGCTCGTGTTGTTTTTGTGTCGTTGCATTTTTCTCTGCTGCTTGCTAGTTTTGCGCAGGGCGTTTTGGAGAAATATTGTCTTTGAATTTGCATATATTTTTCCCTCTCTTGTGCACTCTATAGGAAAGGGTAATTTCCACAAGTTTGAACGCAAAAAAAAAAAAAAAAAAAACACAAGAGCGACTGACGGGTTAAAGAAAAAAAAAAGTGAGAAAGAGAGGAGGAATCTGAGAGGGAAAGGGAAAGGGACCCCCAAAATGTAATTTCCGGATATCTTTCCGGTTTTGGGTAAAAGCTATAGGAAAGAGCGAAAAACAGAAAGTTTAAAGCAGCATTCCTTCTTTCCTTTTCCCCTCATTTTTTTTTTGCCACGACGCATTTGGTAGGAAGAAGAAACACGGACATAGAGCTTGGTTATTATACAACCAACACCTCTCAAAGGTTTACAGTCAGTCGGAAATTTACACCTTCCGGCTATTTTATTTATTTATTTATTTTTTTTAATGAACACCAAATGGCAATGCTCGCAGATCATTCTGCGGGAATACGTACAATAGTATTCACCATCAATACAATTCCGCACTTCTGAACATGTTACGGACCATTAGGTTGATTAGGCGTTTACAATAGTATGTCATAAATTTCACGCATGAATGTGTAGTATAAACAGGGAAAGATTTTCCCCAAACGTGTGGATTCGGTGAATGAAGATTCGTGAAACACACACACAGAGAGAAACAATCTGTGACGTCACAATGGTAGAAAAATGTTTAATAAACATAATTTCTCTTAAAACAAAATTCTAGGACATCAAGACAAACTTATTGGCCTATCTTCTCCGGCAGGCAAGAGAATGATATTCGGTCATATCGTAACATTTCTCAGAAACAGGTCGACGGAAAATGTGTTTGGCATGCATGGATAATGAACGGTTTGAGAAATTCTGCTGTTTTCATGATCGTTTTATTATTGCATGTGATATCACACGCATCGTGTGAGTGTTCACACCACACGAGGATAGCAGAATTCACCATAATCTTTAAAAAATCATTACGTTTGAACAGCTAATTCGATTTTTCTCTTTTTTTTTCACTGATTTCTCTGTACTCCGCGACTCTATATTATTTATAGCCGTATATTTTGGTGAAACTTGCCCTTTGACAAATTTAACTGCTTGTGGTAATACATGCATGCGGTGTATGGCTTCCAAAGTGAGCGTCTTGTTTTCAGTCCTACAATAATTAATTTCAATGGGGAAAATTTCACAAATCTGCTTGAGCTGGGGATTTTGAGTGTGTGTGTGCGTGTGTTGATTTTTTTTTAACACGTGCATATTGACATCTGTTCAGTGAATGATTAGAATGTTTGCGCTGTAGTAGTAGACTTCTGTGTTACATTAATGGACAAGAGAGGAAAAGACAGAGGAGGAGGAGGAAGAAAGATGGGGGAACGTGGAGGAGAAAAAGGAACCACTCCACAGGTTTGGCATACCAGTCGGTCATTTTTTTTTTCTCCCATGAATGCCACATTTATACGGAGCTGTTATGTGCCACTTTCATTCAACTTGATGTCAAAGATCAAAATCGACGGAAGACATTGGGCTCATATTCATTCCACTCTTTTCCTTTGGAAAGTAAAGTCTATGGATAGCAACAGCCATTCTGAATTACCCCTGTATAGTACACTGTACCTGTATACTGCTATGAAGAAAGATCAGTATGGAATACTATACTGGATTGAAGTGAAGGCCATTTTCTTATAGTTTCCTTTATCATATATAATGTGGCTCTTTCAAAGCAATTAAGTCATCATTGAACTATACAATAATGCCTGCAAAATCTTTTTCTTTGAGCATTGTGATGTACAATACAGGGGCGCAGAGTCACCTCCCCCCCCCCCACCCCACACCCCCCCCCAAAAAAAAAAAAAATAAAAAAAAATAAAACTCCCAACTGTAAAGTATTTCATTCATAGATATTTGTCTTACACTTTTTTTTTATAAGGAAATGTTTTAACTACGTTTGTAAAACACAAGAGTGACTCGTGCCTTTCATGTTTGACATTCAAGCACATTATAAGCAAATAGTGTCAGTTCCGGTCTAGACTTGATTTTTTTTTCGGCCCTTTTTTCAGATAGATTTTTTTTTGCGCTTTCTTTGTATCTATGCCAAAACAAATAAAAGATAGTCTGGAAAAAAAGAGACAAATCATATTCAGCTTCTGGAGGGAGTGTGTATATTTCTAGAAGCATTCTCCTTGTTCAGTCCAAGTATAACGCAAATTGATTGCCATTCTCTAATTGTTTGTTTTGTGTGTGTGTGTGTGTGGTGTGTGTGTGTGTGTGTGTGTGTGTGTGTGTGTGTGTGTGTGTGTGTGTGTGTGTGTGTTTTAATTCTGGTTTTACCAGTCTTTCACTCTTTTACATGGCGCTTTTCTCACTTCACATGAGTGTTTGCAGTATACACACCAATGTGAAAAGATATGGAAAGGTCCATTGTATGAATTACAGGTGACGAATATCTACTGATGAGGATTGGTGGGGCAGAATTCACTCAAGTATTACGGTAGTTTTAAGCTGATATTGATTTTTATTCTATATCGGAAGTACATTTGAGGGTGATCAAGACCAGAAGAGTCAAGAGCATTCGGATCTCGTTAAAATAAAACTGTACTGTGGGTCTTTGGCACGAAAACCATTCCCATCTTAATTTACACAAAAGATTGCGGTTTTTACACGTTTTCATGTTTCTTTGTTGCGTTGGTGTTTCTGACGCTAAAATCGAATGAACAATTCCATACGAAGTTATTAATAGAGCAGAATCTATACAAAACAGAAGAAGTGTTGTTAAAATCTAATCTGAAAAAAAAAATCTGGAATTCAAAGTTTCACATCATGTTCTCATAGAGTTGTGATGTCAATATAGCAACCGCATAATGTAATATGCAAATTAGAGAGGATGATTGTGTGATGAGTCACATATCTCTTATTGATGTGCACAGAAATATTCTCTCAATATACTTTGTTTACATGAATTCCTCCGAGTTAATATTTCGCCCTTTTGCAAAGTGTATCAATAGTGACCTTTTAGGGCGATGGGTATAACGCGTACATCGGTGACAAAAACAAACAAGCAAACAAACAAACATGCTTTTTAATGATATTTACATGTGCAAACCAGCGGATAACTTGAGAGTACCTGATATTATCACGTCAGCTGATTTTCATATGCTTGTTGCGATAAATTTCACTGTAAGGAGAAAACATGTAACACTTTATAATGACATCTTTTATTACTTCTCTTATGTCCTTCTGTGATTAAGCTTCTAACCGTCTAACTTCTCTTCCCATCCACTAGTTTCGTTTTACTCTACTTCTATTTTTAGGTCCATTCAAATTTTCTTAATAATTTCACTCTAAATCACAGCAGAGTCACAACGTATTGTCACCTTGAAAAGGCAGTGTTTGTTTATCACGTATTAAGTAATAATCACACCAAATAAGACAACAAAAGACAACGAAAGCGAAATGATTCCGCCAAGACGTCAAACTTCCGCTAAGATCTTGTGAGACATGCATGGGGCAATCGTCAGAATTCTTCTTCCTCGGAGATCTCGGAGATCTCCGCGAAGTCAAAAGTGTCTTGACTTGTGGCCTCGATTGCCGCGAAAACGGAGACCATTTTCACTCCCCGATTCGAGGAATCAAGTCAAACGAAAAACGGAAAACAATAATAATGATTGAATGGGGGAAGGAGGAGAATATGGAGTACAGCCTGGGTATTAATCAGTTGCGTACCGTTTTGGAAAAAGATATGTAAATATCAAGAACAACCTGTATAATAAGACAGTCGTTCTGATAAGGTTGACACTCTTCAAAAGCTATATTTGATTTTGTTTATATACAATTTAAAATAATCCTGCTCGTTAATGTTAGTATAAAGAAAAAGAAAATTTCTTACAGAATATACAGAAAATGCAAATGCTTGAAAAATTGGTAACCAGTTGTAACAGAGAAAGATGCCATAACAGACTGAGTTTCATTATCGTGCAACATAAATTGTCGTTTGTTTAAAGTGTTTTCTTACTTGCTATCTGTTCTGTCATGAATCGTAGACTTCGTTGTCAATGTCATATTGCAAAGATAGACAAAACTCTATCTGATTACAGCATGATGATACTGATATAATGACAACACATTAATTATAAGCACTGTTGTGCAATAGGTAAGAGATTATAATTATCGCCACTATAAACGATCGCCACGTAAGTAGAGTAGTGACAACTGATAACATTTCCAATGCAATGGCAAAGAGTTATTGGGATGAGTAGGGCACCAAATGAAAAGAAAAGAAATGTAGAGCTCGACAGTCGATGAAAAATATTGGAAAGACACACTGCAAATTTCATATTTAGAAAAACTATAATGAATTAGAAAGAGGGTGTAATTGCGTTTACTTTCATGGATTACTGATTTTTGTTTTTAATAGCAAAACAAACGATACATACATTTCCTATTAGTACAGAAGCACTTATAGGACCCAGAGGATATAAAAAATAGTGACGTGGTACAGGAACCAAGAGATGTGGAATCGGGTGAGAAAAGATGAACGCACGCCAAGATAAGAATTATATGACCGTATGGAAGATGCACAATGTACACATGTGCATTCCACTCACGTATCTATATTGACATAATTTCTACAGGAAGGATATACCGCGAGTGATACTGCGGCAATAAAAATGCTAAAAACATATCGCTATCTTCCTTTTCTGAAAAGCGCTCTGGTTTTACTCTTTCATTTTTTCCCTTTTTTCGTTTTTTATTTTTTTTTTTTGTGTGTGTCCATCGGTAGGTCTATTCAACACGAATGCAAAGGGGAAAAAATCCGCCTTTTCAAGAGTCTCACTATTTATTGCTATTATACTTACTCTCTCCTTTCTGCATTTCAGTTTTCAGTTGAGCGCGCCATTTGTCCTCGGCATTTCTGCGTTGCCCCTGGCAACCCTACGTGCGTAACATGGTGACCAGATAGCCATGTATATTATTTCTTTTAAAAAAACCCCAAAAACAGAATGGAAGAGAGAGAGAGAGAGACTAGGTTCCCCCCCGCATTTACGAGAAGGCAAACTCGAGGTTTTCATTGATAAAATCCTCGGCATAATCATAATGTCTCGTGTCCACGGTTGAATTCAAGACCCCCCCCCCCCCCTTTTGCAAAAATATCTCCCCCATCCCCTACCCCACCCTGCCTCCCTTGACACATCCTGTCACAATGTAAGTCTCAGAAGATGGAGATCAGGATGTTGAACCATATGCAAGCATTTTGAAATAGAGAGACTAAACTGCATCTTCCATAATGTCAGAGGCGGAGTTGTATGTTATTTTAGCGAATATACAACAAGATATCTGGCATATTTCAGTAATAGTCAAGTAGAGGTGAATTTTCTTTCATATTGCTAATATCAAATATTCGCTTTGTCTTGAGATATTTGAAATATGTATGTATGAATAAACAAATGTATAAGTATATTAATATATATATATGAAGAGTTTGTTTGCAAAAACCGATAAGTCCATTTTTGAAGATTTTGAAGTACGATCTCTGTCATAAAGTACAAAATAATACCTTTTAAATGATACATTGGTCACTACTTATAAAGCTACATTTTTGAAGTTATGGTCAAAAGAAGCAAAGATTTTCTTATTATTCTCTTTATTTTTCTTGACCTTTAATCGCAAATATCTCCGTTTGGCAAATATGGACTTATCGGTTTTTGCAAACAAACTCTTCATATATTGAATTGAATTGAATTGAATTGAATTGAATTTATTTACCATTTCCATGACAACATGAACAAAAGACATGATACTTAACATTGACACACAAGTAAAAATACAATTACATAAACGGTTGCAAAAAAAAGACAATCTGAATGGCAAATGGATGGATCTCCAGAAAGTAATAAAATAACTTATAACTCGAAGATCCAACAACAATCATAAAGTATAAGTTCTTTTTTTTTAAAGAAGAGAGAAGATATATATATATATATATATATATATATATATATATATATATATATATATATATATAAATAAATATATATACATATGTATATATATATATATATATATAGTCTAAGAATAAAGAGAAAAGGTAGATTCTTTGAGATGGGTGCACGTGGAATATATTTTTGACATATCTTACCACACAGGGTTCTGTGAAGCATATTGCTCTATCTACATTCTTCAGAAATATATAAAAATACATGGGTGCAAGATAAGCGTGCTTTATAGCAAAACAAGAATTACAAGTTGATATCTCGTCATGTGAAAAATATAACAATCACGGACTGCCAAGAGGAATGGCGCTGCTTCATGACTAACATTAAAACTTGCATTACACGCTTTAGACCATAATATAAGTCGGATTTGTCGCTGGTGCACTGTTCCGCTGCACTCAGCGTTTTGTGTTGTTTCCACTCAAATCAACGGATTAACTGAATGTAGTAAGTTGATCCTGTTAGGCGAACAGAAAAGGCCGGTTTGAAACTTTGAACGATATGTTCTGTACATAATTTTGCATGGTTATACATATCTTAAAATCATAACAATCATATCATATCTACTGCCACATTATCCAACCAACACCGAACTCTTTCGAATGTGCCACAGACAAGATTATGCTTATTAAGGTGTGAGTTTTCTTCTATTTGTCTCCCTCTATAATGTTGCGATCTTACAAATTTCATTTGTAGAGGGAGACAAAACTCACACCTTAACCTTCACCCTTCTGTTTAATAAGCTCTTGCTTTCATTACGCCTATTATCCCTAAAGAGGGTAAACACAATAAGAACTTTTCTTCAATTTTCCAATAGCGTCATTGTCTCAAGAGTGCCATGATTCAAAAAGCTGCAACATTTCCCGAGAAAAAGTATTCCAAAGTTGACATTGAGGTGTCCACGACTATATCTCTACGTCTCAAAGTTTTGAGCAACATCACACTCGCTCTTTTCTAGTGTCTATATAGGACACTGCCATTTTCTTGCAGGTGAACAGAAACTTTTGTTTCAGTTCAAAATTTCCCCAAACACGTGAAGGTTATTTTCAGTATATTGTCCAGTTTGTTCCCCCCCCCCCCCAACATTCCACCGAGAGTTCAAAAACGTTGTGTCTCGACCTTTCATTGAGGTAATAGACCTATATAGTAGATATACCAGCAAAAGTATCTCCTTTAACCTTATTCCTTTTCATTGCAAACAAAATTCATAAAAGCAAAGAATAAGTAATAAAAATTCGAGAAAGTATGGTCATATTTTGTAAATTTGAATCTTTCCCCATATAGAAGAGCGGTCATTTCGTTTTAGCATTATTGGAGTTATACCTCTTCCGAGGACACTCAAATTTGATTAATTTACCATTAAAAGGTACAAACCCTTTTAGTTCCTCTACGAACCATCCTAGAAAAACTATACCGGTTTGAGCGCGGATTGGCAGTGCCTATTTTGAAGAAGTCTTTGTCATTTTTCATGATAAATGAAACACAATGATCGCAATGACGATTAAAATGATGATGATGGGGAAAAAGATGATGATGATGACGATGATGATTGGGAAGAGGATGATGATGATGAAGATGATGATGATGGTGATGATGATGGTGATGATGATGGTGATGATGATGGTGATGATGATGGTGATGGTGATGATGATGATGATGATGATGATGATGATGATGGTGATGATGATGGTGATGATGATGAAGATGATGATGAAGATGAAGATGATGATGGCGGTGATGATGATGACAGTGATTATGATGAAGATAACGATAATATTAGTGATAGTCATGATAACAAACAAGGATAATGATACAGCAATTATGACAATGTATGATGGTGATCATAACAATCGTGAAAAAGATACACAAGATGTCTAATTATAGGCTTTCGTGGGATTTGTTATTACTACAGATAATAAGCACATAACGAGGAACAACTTCTATGGATGACGTCAGTAGTGATTGATCATCCATCCGTGTGTTTAAACATTCTGAGCTTTTATGCACTCGGCAACTAGCATCTCTAATACCACCAGCACCGCCCAAATAAGAACGTGTCCAGAATCTGCTCCATATTGTCATCGCATGGCAGAACACATTTATGGTCAAAATTATGAGCGTATGCAAATGTGAGGAAAGCAATCCACAATGAAAACCAATGATCTTTTAAACAGCAGAACTTTTGTAATACAGATGTACAATAATTATATAGTAAACGTACACGTAAACACTTGTTTTATATAGAATTACGTGTGTCCATTATTTACATGTGTATCATACACGCAAGGTGTTCTTCATATAAATGTTGTCAATAGATTGATCATCATTCACTGACCTTGGGTATTACCAGGGAGGTGACATAAATACATATTTGGTAGTGCATACAGATGTGTCTCTTGAAATGATGCCATGAAACTATTACGGGTGCACTTAGGTCGTTAAAATCTATATTGAAGGAACAAAGATGACCTATAGCATAATATTACGTAATGTGTACGAACTTACGAAGACTGGGAGTGACGGAGATAGGCGGATTGCTTTTCTTTTTTTTTTTTTTTTTTTGCTCTCGTATCACAAAATAACAACAAAATTTGTACTGATAAGTTACTTTGATTTGCTCAGATAACTGTGATAACTGATGCGCCCGAAGGATGTAATTATTATGCAATCGAGCGACTCAATGTCCGTAACCGGTAACTGATCGTCTGCGCTAGAAGAACGCGGAGACTGACATAGTAATTATTACCGTGAACATCATGACAGCCCCTCGTTCGGCATGCGCATGGAGATGCGCTGGTATAAGCAGAAATTGATAAAATTTTGGTCTAACCATAGAGCTAAGTATATATAGCTCCATGGTCTCACATGATATTAACATCAGTGTGCAACATTGCAATGCCACTTTTTACCCTCTCCCGCCCTTCCTCTCTATATCTCTCTTCAGCCGATGAGAATTCCATATCATTGACAAAGTTAACTTACGCGATATGTTTTACAATTTACCAGAAAATGGCAAAAGTCATGCAACGGTTTCCTTGTAACGCTACAGACTGGCACGGGGAAAACGTAGCACTCAGAAGTCAGGGTGACTCTGGAAAAAGGGCGCCAAAAAAAAAAAAAATAATGTCAAGATGGCGGAGTGATCTTTGCAAGACGAACGAAAATTGTGGCACGGACAAAGGGACCAAAGAAACCCCTCGACAATGAAAGGGTGGCGGACGGTTGGCATAAAGTGATGTGCTGGATACAGACAAACACACACATACACACACACACACACACACACACACACACACACACACACACACACACACACACACACACACACACACACACACACACAATCCTACGGAGGGAGGGATAGTGAGGGTATAGACATTTAGAAATATGGATTGAATGAAAGGGTTGAAGTGGGAGGGGAAAAAAAAAAAAAGATATACACGAGAGACCTGGCCATGTAAGTTTATTGTCCTCGCTTTTCAGCTGCCAATTCATCGACTAGTATAGAGGATGATATGACTGGCCAACGAATGGTCCGAGGTCATTGCTTACCACTTCTCTTTTCTCCCAGTCTTTTTTTTTTTCTCCTTCCTTCCTATATCTCTTTTTTATTAAAGAAAGAGATTGCAGATCTTTCTCCCGCGCTTTTCCGCCTTCCGCCCGGAAGAGAGGAAATCGTAACAGACAATCCCTTAATGAAATTCTTCCTCTTCATGAGCAGCCCCGTTCGCTCTCCCCGTGCACCTCACCACTCTCTCCCCTTCTCACCCCAACCCTCTCCCTTACCCTTTCTATCTTTCGGTGGGTCTTTCTTTTTTCATTCCTTCTTTATCTATCCTTCTCAATCTATGTAGCTATCTTTATTTGTTTTCAGTATGAATATAATTTAAAACAAAAATGTGTGCAGCTAGATAGAAGTGTTTCTGGAAGAAATCGAAAGGACGGTGTTAGGCTGATATACGTGTACTATTAGTTATAGATACGAAAAGAGAAGATTAAAAAACCGAGGAAACGGAGGAAAACTGAGGGAGAACAAGAACAGCAAAAAGGAAATCTGATGTGTGGAAAATATGTCAAAAACATCATTATTTGAGGAGGATATGAAATTACCACATTGTGACACGTACACTGCTAGAACAAATTGAATCTGAAAATCATGATTTTGAGTGTAATATACGGGTAACGGTCTCTCTTTCCGTGTACTCATAGTTCACTGCCAATTTCTCAGTATAGACATATAATATGAATGAGAATGTGAAGGCATTGTAAGGGGATGACGGATCTGAACTGTACAATGTGCTTTGCAAATTATTGAAATTCTCCATGCAGGCTAATTATAACCGCGGAATCTTGTACGCCATTCATCATCAGAATAATATGCTGTATACTAGTAATAACGTTGAAATCCCTGAAGCCGCAAAATGACAGGTTGGTAGTAAAACGCCATCCAGCGATCACGTAGATTTCATTATTTTGTTTATGGTGCATGTATCATAGCTGCCCTGCTACAAACGATTCCTTCGTTCCTAGTATCGACATAATCGTTATTATCGCCATCGCCTGGATATATCCTGTCAAGGTAGAAATACGATCGATTTCGTGCTCAATGTTTCAAGTATCTGCGTGTGTACTCAAAATATAAATTGAACGCAACAAAGCGTTTGAGAATATCAATAGCTAACATGCTAATCACGAATGTGGGTTACGATTTATCATCATCACTGTCATTATCATTATCATTAACATCATCATTATCACTATTATTTCGTCATCAGTATTATTGGTAGCGTAGAAGTAGTAGTACATATAGTAGTAGTATAGTGATAGTAGTATACAGTAGTAGTAGTAGTAGTAGTAGTAGTAGTAGTAGTAGTAGTAGTAGTAGTAGTAGTAGTAGTAGAGTAGTAGTAGAATTAAAAAAATCTGAAACTATGGCAACAAGCATGTTATGGGGATGGATTATATCCATGTCTTTAGATTGCTCTCCCTCATTATCAAAAGAGTCTCGATAAATGGGATTTCTCTATGAACAAGTCCAATATAAGCTCACGTCCAATTTGTTGATATCGTACGGTGTATAATGAGAGACCATTAAAATACTGCGTGTTTCCTCGTGTGATTTGGCGGGAGATAAATCTGATATGCATTATATGTTATTCACCTGTTTCGTAATATTATGATGAAGAGTATCATAAGGAGATGTGAACTTTTGGAGTCATTAACACACAATCTTTATACTCCTTCGTATCTCGACAGTGCAAAGTCAAACCGTTGAGAAACAGCGTCCAGTTTTGTAGTCTAAAATCAGGCGTCAATTCTATAGCAATTTTGACTCGTTCACACTTACAGATAGAAAATACAAAAGTCAGTATGAGCTATAAAGATATGAGTTGGGATGTCAAGAGCTACAGTTTAAATAACGGGTCACTCCTCCACATCGACATAAAATCTATTATCTCAGTTACTTTGTTTTTCATTGCAAGAAATTCTCCTTTCAAAGAAGATCACTATTTGATGTATATACTACATATACGGTCAAACCTAGGCATTGCGGTGTGACCTAAAATACTTTCGTGGCGCGTTTATATCGATGAGAAAATAACAGCGGGTGTGGGACGGAAAGGCAGAGAGAGTTTGGGAGGAAACGCCAGATCTAAAACGAGATTTGCGCCTCGATCAGCGAACATTTTCGCGTCCTGAGCTAATTCTCAGCGATGACAGTAAAAACTATTTATAGACGACCTTAAAGACAAAACACAATTGTCTAAAGAATGATAACTTGGGAGCAAATATCACGGCCGAATGCAAACACTCCACGCAGCCTTAGTCATGAAGGGTCGTGTTTAGCCTTCGGTACAGCAATCAACTCGATTTAAATGTGAATTAAACAACAAAATGTTGTGACGTGTTAACAACACCAATGTACAAGGGCCACTACCACAGGCCTGTCACTGCATTTACGTGTGAAACAGTATACGGTCATGTAAAAAAGGGAATTCCGGACCAGTCAAAAGTTACTAGTCTAAAGAGTAATTACTTTTATGAGTACAACAGCGAAGATTGTCTCCAATTAGATAGAAAAAAAAGGAAGTTATGAAATTGTGATGTTTTCATGAAACACTTCATGACCAGTCAATATGATTATGTAAATATAGTGAATTGATGATATTATCATCACCTTACAATTTGCCATACAGTTTATACATACAATTTTGTTCAAATGCAATTATATCCCATTTCACATCCTGAATGTCTTATTAATCACTACATCTTTAAGTTGTTAAAGGCATAATTGCAGATGGAACAAAACCCAGCATTACTGCTTCAAAATAGTTCTAAAATGTGAGTTAGGGATGGAAACAACCAGTGTAAAAATTTGAACAAGTATAATCGATGTTAAGTATTGTTAAATAATAGTTATATTAAAAATGCTTCCAGACTAAACCGTCCACATTTACGGTTTGATGAGAAAAATAGTGATAAATTGTATATGGCATCATGATGATTTGTGATACAACTGACCTCCACATACATCAAAAGTGATATCCTGAACGTTTTTCAAATCACTGCTTCCAAAGGCAAACGGGACCTTTAAGGCAGGAACAACATCTGCTTTATACTTCTGTAGCAGAAAAAAAAAACCCCGAATTTTTGACATTTTCTGTATACACGATCCGTGGAAATTATTGTGAGGTGATGACATCATCAGCTTTAAATAAAGAAGTTTATACAGTATAAAAAACGTCAAAAAAGTAAAAATCAACCCTTTGGTATAAAATGTCATTATCATGACTGTAATACATATTCTCAGAAGCGCAATTTGGACACATTTAGTAGTCACTGACGTTGAGAAAAGCAACGTATGAAGAGTCGACACTTCCCTTTGTCATACCTGGTGCACGTTATGAAGTGGTTTTAATCCACACTTAACGCCTTGTGAGAGACTAAGAGGTGGTAAAACGCCCCCTTTGGACTGATAAAATGTATAATGCGATATTCGTTTTGTTGATCATTGAATTACAACGCTATTCTGGTACGAGATATAGATGCTCAGTAGATAGATAGATAGATAGATAGATAGATAGATAGATAGATAGATAGATAGATAGACAGACAGACAGACGGGGGGTGAGAGGAGGGGAAAAAGGGGAGGGGCGGGTGTCTTTAGTGAATAATTAAGTCAGCAACATTTAACTCATGTAATTCTGATGTGACTTCAACGTATTTCAAACTATTAATCTTCAGATTAGAACTAGTGTCAGTGACGTCACATATACGTATACAATCGAATTCAAGACGCTTGAAATAAGAATTCCACTTTTGTAACTTTACCATAAAACCATCAAATTTCCGATGACTATTATTAGTTACCAATAACACCTTAACAAAAAAGTATCAATGATGTAACCTTACTCTAGATAGCAGTCATTTCTCAAGATATCACGCGTGCGTTGTATTCATTTCTTTTGTTTTATATTAATTTGTGGAGTACCTCAAGATGGCTTGCAATTTTTCAAATTTTGACTCAAAATGAAAATGAAATAGGGACGTTAGACGTCATCTTGTCGGATGCATGAGTAACGTCTTACAGCTCAGAAACCCTGTTTCAATGTGCATGTTTCGTAGCTATCGTATGACTTTATTTACTTCTCTACTGTCTTAATATTTCATTATAGACTCTAATGTATAAAATTGTGATTTCAGAGTTCTGTTTTACGAGTCTCTGTATGGTAGTGTGTGTGTTTGTGTGTTCGTGTGTGTTGTGTGATAACTCGCAGTATGAGCGAAATTTATCAATCGAGGATGGTCATCTTTGTGATTTATTGTCAGAATTTGGTTCATGTGTAATACATCACACACAAATACACATGCACACACATACACACACACACCGTGCAAGCACACACGCACACTCTGATTACTAAGACATATTTTACAGACCATAAGACAGTAGTCGATCTCATAATATGGGTGCAAGACAGAGTTCATTTACGTAACTTAGCCCCCATGGACAGTTCTTTTATTCTCGTAAAGTCAGAATAGCGAGTGCTGAACAAACAACGACATAAAACGAATGACTCTCCTTTGTTTTGTTACCATTAAAGGTAGATTACAATCTTTGATCCTTGATTTAAAATAGAATATCGACAAACAAAGGAAACACAATGTCGTATCAAGATACAAGGTCACAGTAGAATAAATAAACTTTTAGATCATGGTCTCTTTTATCCATCATGTTTCCGCATGAATCAGATTGCTTTATTTCAAACGCTTTCAGCATAACCATTAAAAAACTAAGTAGAGAAACATCAACTTGAATATATTCGTGACACAACACTTGCGGTAGTCTCCTCTCCAATCGTTCTGATTTGACTAGCATTAGACACTCTCACGTCTTCCGTAACAAACCTTGTGGAGCTCAACATAGATATTGCACAACTCTACGTGGGCAAGAAATGAATTCGCTGATGTGCATGAACACATCACAAAACACATAAATTGTACCTCAATACTAAAATTTTTTTATAACAACGTTCTATTATCACACGTCCACGGAGGATGATTAAAGTATAAAACTACAAAAAGAGCCTCGTAGATCGTATTTTTGCTGTGACGTGATATACATATTTTTTCCTCCACTGGAAATACAAACCCGACTTCCACGCAGAAAAAAGCACCATGGGGCTTTCCTTTGCATGATCACGCGACTTATTGCATCCATCGATAGCACAATACTGGCACATAACTAGAAAATGTACACCACTGTAACAATTCTGGACAGGGATATTTCCAATACAATAGCTCAATCTTAAGTATAGGACGGCATCGCTATGGTAAAGCGCTTTGGCAAATGTATTGGTCAAGATTGTTAAGAAGAAAATACGTAGGGTAAGGTCCTAAGATGGAACTCCCAATACATAATTTTAATTGGCAACGTGGAGACAGAATTAATATCAAGCAAGTATTAATTCTTTTTAATGAGTCTCTATGAAGGTGGAAAAAATAAAGGGCTTATAATCCGTATGGATAACGGATATAACCACACACAGTACTAAACCCGATGGGACTCGTTCGTTTGATGAATAATTCGAAATTGATAATACAATTCACCCACCTGCAAAATAAAAGGCGCACCATAGATGCAGTTCATTTCTAGGGAAAGAGTGCCTGTATGTGCAGGTTCAACAAGATCGCATCACTTCATTACAAGACTCCAGTTACCTTGAGCAAGTTAGCTTTCTATTAATAACATCGTTATTATAATCATACCAATGTGTTCAGGGGATGAAGGTGGGGCGTGTCCTCAATAACATGCTTGCGTCATTAGGCACTATCTGGTAAACACGCCGTGTTCACGCAAGATACACAAACTCTATATGAAAATGGACAACGGTACAGTGTATAGAAATAACCCAAAGATTGCAAGTTCCCGTCTCGTCTGATTGTAATCGAGATACATACACACATGATACATACATACATACAATACTTACATACATACATACATACATACAATACTTACATACATAACTCAGCAGCACACATGGTCGCATTCGCGCTAGTGCATCACACCAGTGTATCACGCCGCAAATTTGCATACAAAAACGATTATTTACAGTCTCTTGAATTGGCGGCGTGATTTCTTTCTCTCTGCGCGGAGCATGACACTCATCATACATACACTTACACATAGACACACGCGCAACCAAGGGACATATACATACAAACAGGGAGATAAGATTACACAAGCATAGCCAACGCACAGACACAAATACACTTGTTCCCCAATGTCTCCCTGCAGGAATGTGTAAACGGACAAGAAATTGCCTTAGCAACAATTTCAGTCGGGAGGCAAGTTCAATTGTCTATAAAAAATAATAAAACACACACAAACATATCAATGTCTATCTCCTTTTGTTTCAGTTCAGTCTGAATAAAGAATACATATGCAAGAGAAGCTGGAAAACCATTTTCGTTCTCCAGTTCTACGAGGACTGTTACATTGGTGAGAAGATAGGACTCGGACAGGGACTGAGATCGGAGCATTCCAAGGCACAAGAGTGAACTCCCGACTTGGGCAGGACGGGCAGGTTGAAGTTGAAGGCCAGGGTCTGTTTTCTGGACGGCGTGCCCGTTGGGCTTGTGGTCTGACTCCGCGTACAAGGCAGCGACACGCTCCGCGCCATTCGCTTCACCAGCAGCGGGGAGCTGCCGAGACTCAACTGCCGTGTGGCGCCCACCTTCTCCACGCTGGTGCACGGTGAGGGACTGGATAATGGGCTCGACGTCGAGTTCAGGTCGCAGTTCGCGGGCGCGTTGACGTTGCTGTTGACGTTTGAGTTGGCGTTGGAGTTGGAGTTGGTGGGGAAGGTGTTGTTAACAAGGCTACCGTTGCCAGCAAGGCTGCAAGATGAAGAGTTGTCGTTGGTGCCCTGCTTCCGGCTGCTGATCAGTTCATTCTCATAGCGTAGCAGCTGGAGCATGAAGGCGAGGTTGGGCGAGATGACGGTGCGGACGCTGCTCACGAACTCGAAGGCTTCCTCGAGGCGGATCTGACGGACTTTCATGAGGTAGGCCAGGCAGATGGTGGCTGAGCGGCTGATTCCAGCGTGGCAGTGGACCAGGACGCGGCCATTATTCCTCTGGACCGACTCTGTACAGGAGATCAAATCAAATAGGAATGACGATTACTTTCAAATACAAATGTTATTAAGAGCGATGACAAGAAAAGTCCGAGAATCATGACATATTCATTAACTGTAAAAACTACTAATCATCTCACAACCAAGAAATGACAACACAGAACAGGTTAAAACAATACACAGAAGAAACGAAAGAAAACGATATCATTATCAAATAACACCAACGTAGGCACTCTGCAATGCAGCAATGATTCTAGGTACCCCTTTTCAATGCGGATATCTTATCTCCCACGCTATGGCCCGTTTTAACCTCCGTCTGACACTTTAAGGTGACGAGTAGTAATTAGAGAGTAAACTTACCGATGAAGTTTGTCGCCTCTTCGAACCACGGCAAGAGATCGGCATCCGTGCTGTCGTCCACAGGAATCTGCATGTACCTGAAGCAGGTGGGGAAGTAGTTGGGTAGTCTGGACACGTTGAGCACGGCTGTGATGCCGTGTTCCTCGAGCACGGAAAGCCGGGAAGCGTGGAAGTTGCTGCCCAAGTAGAGATGTGGAAGTAAGGGCACCAGCCCATTGCACTCGTATGCGGGTCCGGCGGGGACAGTCTGGCATCCACTAGGCACCGGAAGCGCGGGAGTGTGCGGGCTGGGCGTGAGCGAGGCCTTGTAGTCGAAATCCTGGTTGACGTTGATGCACTTCAGGTTCGGCAGAGAGAGCGCTGGTCCTCGCCGGAGCAGCGGCGGCCGAGGGCTGCGCGGGGATGTTGTGGCAGACGGAGTCTTGCAGTTGCGGGACTCGGTGAGTTTGAGCACTGGAGGTGGTGATCGCTTGACGGGGGCAGCTGGTGGCGACTGCATAGCGGAGGACGAGTGATTTGGTGGGGTGACACAGAGCGTAGGACAGTCCAGAGAAAACTGGTTGAAGCCACCTTTCGAGGAACAGAGAAAAAGAAAAATCGGTTGAAAATGCAGGTGAAAATCATGTTAACATTATGTAGTTTGTGAGAAACTGCAAGGTTGCAGTTTTCTGATAAATTATCTGAACAATGCATTCACAAAACATATATACTGAGAATCGTGGTTTCAGTTCGGAAAAAGACATAGTAATGATAAATGATATGATCTGCTGTCAAAATTACTTCTTGAATTTCTGCTTCAAGAATAGAAATGCTTTATAAACCTGCAAAACCAGAAAATCGATATATACCTGCAAGAGCACACGAAGGCATATCACTGGCGGAGAAAGTCATTTATTGTACCAAGATATATATCCCGAGTAGTCAGTTATACAGAGCGTGAACGAGAATCCAATTATAGCAGATCTTTCAGTAGTATGGAAAGAAGCCAGTGATCCGATCAAGGTAATGTATGGCAAAGTAGGTACGAGCCCATAACAATCAACAATATAATAGTGGTAGACAATGCGGTAACACAGATGCACTTGAGTGGGAACCAGTACTCAAGTACTCGGTACTTCCAGCAAGACACGCAGACGTCTGAATGCGACTGAATCTAATTAACGTGTTAGGCCTCATCGATAAACAGCCCCGTATTTATATGTCGCTGGCACGCACGCATGTCATTCAGAGCGCTGGATCAGCGCGCCCGGAAGTTCATTCATTGTTTGTACAGCCTCCCCATGCATACGCACGGTGCGAGCGACGGCAGCTGCGCGCACAAATTGCTGCAAAGGCAAGCGATACTGTACTGTACAGTCTCGTATCCAATGACAAATACTGAGTACACAAGTACACTAGTATTACGTCTGGGTAAGCCCCGATAATGCATTTCGCAAACATATAACATACAAGAACTGGCATGTTGTTCATGGCCAAGCATACGCATACACAATATTGCGGCACCTTTTACCGACACGAGTCTACTATTATACAGCTATGGATATTTAAAATCCAAGAATGTAATTCAACAGAGTTAGTACACGCAAGGACTTGATAACTCCTTGGTACACGCTATATTTTCTTCAGCGTTTGATCCAGGGGGAATATGTATAATACTATATACTAACTATTATAATACACAACCTTATCAGTACATGCTTATCATACACGCAGTTGCACGCTAACTGACAGATTTGATAGTACACTGGCAGGAAGTGGTGACGAATCAAAGGCAGACAGAAAACAGACTCTCTCTCTGAGATTGACATATCCTCTCAGAATTTCCCAAATGGAGAGTCAGCTTTGCATCCGAAGGAAGCTTATCATGGCGAGGTGACGATCTTCATCCCCGCGGTATTTGGAAGGAAGTTACAAAATATCACACCTAAACAGTCCCTTGTAGGCCTCGACAGCAAACAGTCGTATATCTAGGCATAAACTTGTTAACCCTTCTAGTGCTGGACTACAATCCAGCTGCCGATTATACATTTAATATGCACATTTTCACTGAAGAAAGTTCATGTGCGAACAATATTGATACTGTTGGGGTATAAGGAACTTTTCCTAGGAGGTATCATACCTCCTTGGAGGTATCATACCAAGGAGGTATCATACCTCCAAGGAGGTATCATAGGAGGTATCATACCTCCTTGGTATCATAGGAGGTATCATAACCAAGGAGGTATCATACCTCCTTGGTTATAGGGTCTACATCACTGAGAGTTCACATGACGAACGAGCATACTTCTTTGTATATAATGTATAAATGACGTTACTAAAATGAGCCCTCTTGAATTATGGCACCGTCTTTGCACGACGATTTACAGTACATAATAGGCCTACTTCATAATGTGGTATCGGCATGTGATGCGCTGTAATCAATGTCGTGTGCATGGTTTTCATGCATGAGTGCCGTTTACTTGGTAATTCAGGAGGGTGGACACCCCGTATACGCTTGTCGCAACTCTGGTTGCTTGACATTTTGATTCAAATCATTGGGATCATGATTAATAGCAATATCCGCAGATTTGTTCTGGTCATTTTGATACGTGAAGGGCCAAGTCATTGCGAAAGCGCTTAAGTCTAGTCATACGATGTAGGTGATAGGGCCTATTCGTGGCAGTTGGAGGCAACAGTTTCGCTTTAAAATGAAACGCTGTGTCATCAGTACAACCTCGCCATCATGTCAAATGAATCGTAGGGTACAGGGATTCTCCAAATAAAGAAACGGAAGTAATTTACAGAATGGAATCTCAAATTTAAAATATTGCGCTCAAGACAAAGTTCCCGGGTTTCTATAGCCGAGGAACAGTCTCTTTCGTCACTACATACCTCTCAGGTTAATGTAAACATTTTAAGAGAAATAAGGACAGCTGGTTTGCTTTCCTTTATACTCTTCTTCAGAAATTCACGCAAGCAAAAAGCGGTGTAGTTATTGTCTTTTGTTATGCACAAAAATGTAAAAATCACATATATCATGGCAAAATCACTGCATTGAATGGATATAGGACTATAAAGGCAGTCCGAAGACATGGCTACACACATGAAAAGGATGGCGACGCGAATGTACATGCAAGTGAAAATCCACTCAAAGTTTACTGTGACAAATAGACATAAGACTGTCGGAGAACATTGAAATTTAGGGAATTTCATGGTTTCTCGAAGTGTTTCCCAGAACAGTGACATTTTTTCCATAAGAAAATCAGATACAAAGTTATCTATATGATACTGTATGTCTTATAGTCACAGTTGAATATATGCAAAATTAGACGAGGACGTGCACGATGTCACTGCCTAATATTAATAAGTCTTCATTCTCTCCTCTATAGATCACATCATAATTTTATGTTTATTCTGGCACATGAATTCAAGAAGATAAAAATCCGTCACAGCGAGTTATTTTCCAAAAGACGTACCGATTTTTATCGATTAATTTGACAAAGCATTAGGTAGATGTTGTTGAGTGGACATAGAAATGACTAATTATAATCATGTTCCTGTAAACTTCAGGATTATGCATAATATGAATTATACATATTATTAACATTTTGTACATTTAGTTTGTTTCTTTGCTTGCTTTCTTGCTGCATATTTCAAGTGATATCTTCAGACGATCTCTCACATTTTTTATTTTTTTATTTATTTATTCATTTATTTTTTTTTTTTTTAGCAGCGCTGTATATATAAGGTTGAGTGTATGCAGCACTAACCCCATGTGTGTGCTTATTAGCTAATGGTTTAGATTTTGGCGCGTAAAAATAACACTCCGCGGGAAGTGATAAATCGGGACACAATATCCTAATTTCCCTTGGCTAAGCCGAAATGAAGCTCCCAGCTTCCCGCTTTGCAAGTCCCTGTCATTCTATGTTGCTCTTCGGTCCTGCGGAAACTCTCATCCCGTGTCAAAATGGAGCTGTAACTCATGCTGTATGAATATTTTGTGCATGTGTGTCTGTGTGTGTATTGTGTTTATTGTATACATTTTACATGTTGTGCGTGTATGTGCGTGTGTGTGATGCTCCCGCGCAAACGGAGAATATCATTACCACGATTATCCCCTCGGATAGGCAGTTAAGCAGCGAGGAACGGAACCCAGCATTACGAGTCTGGAAGTGAAGTAATAACAGCTGCGGACATGTCACTCCTTCTTATTAGTAAGGGGGGGGGGGGTAGAGAAAAAAAGAGGGCTGTATCCGTAGTCTTCAGCATTCTTGTTCCACTATCACATCAGAATACTTTACAGAAGCGATGGTTAATTTTGTCCGTTACTAATCATTGCCAATGAATTACTTATTGATGGAGATGAAGAGATCAAGATGTATATGTATTGATAGAGAGACAGAGCGAGTGATAGATATACATGTAGGGAGGGTAAGATGGATTTATAGTTACCGATACTGTACACACACTCACACACACGAGCACTCGCCCAATATACCTTCAAACACGTGCACAGGACTGGTGTGAACTTCATATTCACGCATAATTCACATCAGTCCCCTATAGTTTCTCATGGTATGAACGGAAATAGGGGAGATACTAGTAGTAGATGAACAACGCGTTCTATCTACACACAAACAAAACAAAGAATAATCATACACAAGGCGATCAATGTGGATACATGGTTAATCGATATTGACTTGGACAAATTAAATGACCCTTTCTCATACGTCACACGGAATAGAATTCACAGACATCCTTGACCAGACGAAATTGACCCGAGCGACGCGCACATTCCAGCCTTTCTCTCCTAACCCTTAACAACAAATCTCCGTAAAGATGTTGAAGGGGAAGCGTATAGGGAAGAGATAGATGAGAGGAAAAACGTACAATATAATTTTCACACGACCTTTGGGGTATTTTTTCCCGCGTCAGATCCGGAAAGAGTATATAGCATGAATTCAAAGTGTGCTTTGCCTGTATTTACCGGTCAGCAACCTTGACCGCAAAAAGCATGAATAGCAGGGTGTTTGGGTCAGTTGTGGCGTTTGAACCGAATATGGAAGAACTCTGCATGACTTATGTTGGCGTGCATTCCATGGCGGGTAATACAGTTCCCTCCAGATCCGTCAGTTCAAATGGCAGGCATGACATCGTGACTACATGACAATGTTGTTGTTGGTTTTTGTTTTTTTCATATGGTAAGCCCCAGTCACGGGTCATATCAGAAGAAATCAAGTTATTATGCAGGCCTATATACTAGTATGCCATTTTTCCTCCCAGAAAATCACATGACTTAAACACATAAAGACGTCGTCTTAACTAAATTTGTGTACAAAAGATTTACTTCTGGTACTTCACTTGTTACATGTACACCTTTGTGTACATTGTTCATTAAGTGAGCAGATGTGTTTTTGTTCTTTTTTTGGTGGAAATTTCACTACAATAACCTTCCCAAGGCAACTCATTCTTTTACACATAATATATAGTACTATTAGCGTAATTAGTAGAATGGAAACATACAAGAGTACATGATATTGTGCATACTTCACTCCGTTTGGAGTGGGTGTGTTTATTTATCCCAGTTTCTACGTTTACATTTGTCACGTGAGTAATCCTTTCAGAGAGGCATGAGAATAGAACAAAACAAAAATATAGCAGCAACATGACATGATATCGTGAAAGCGTGTGCTGTCGTTGGTCTTTCTTCTTCTATTTACCCGGTATGTTCTATTTTCCAAACATCTTTATGGGGCTTATCAATGATGTATACAGTTATGAAGTTCACGTTTATTAAACCATTGGACCTGCGTGTACAAATACACTTGTAGGCCGCTAAAACACGCGGCAGTATAACGGAATTGATAATAACAAGCGTTAATATGAAATGTCCCCGGTGTTGTGTATTGTACCAACATCTATTGTATTATGTAATATAATGACAACTACAGTACATTGTACATGTATTTTGCTGTCCAAGGAGGTAGTACCTACTAGTAGGCTTGGGATGTCAAGATTGCGTTGATCGAATATGTTCAACAGGACAGCGAATGACTGCTTTGATTCCATGGTATGTCTTTCACATTGCACGCACGTTCATGTGGGGCGTTTCGACGAAAATTACATTCCTTGCGCTAAATGAAACATTATCGTTTTTTCACACCTTCTCGTATCTACGCACAACCCGATAGAAATATCTCATTTTCCACGTACAGTAACCCTCCACACGTCTTCTCCGAATAGAATACGAATATTAGAGATGTCTCGCGAGAAAAACTTACTTCAATTCATAGAATTGCCATTCAATTGTGTCTTTCCATGATGGGACAAAAATTGTGAGCCAAATTGTTGCCCATGCAGTGTACAGATTCCTTAACTAGATTAGACATCACTTGTCAAGGCGCAAATACACGATGACACTTACAGTATTGCACTTAGTGTGTAGAAAAAAAAATGGAATGGTGTTGCTACTTCAACCTACGTATCGATTCACGAGGAGGCACTACGATGTCACACATGCAACAACCGGAAATTAGCTTTTCGCACGGGGATGGGAGAAGGGCAGAATCGACACCGCCCTAGATCGTTACGCACACACTGTAATTGGCGCTCCAAGCTTCATTCAGCGAACAAGGTAATGATGAGCCGCGGGAAATTAATGAGTTTAGACCGCGATGACCACACATTTAATGTGTAACCGTTGTTTTCCATGAAAGACAAGACAAAACAAAACAAAACCCAAGAACATAAAAGCAAAACCACTAAACAAAACACAAGTTCTGCATCCTACGAGGGACCCATCTTAACTCTACCTGTGGGTGTCTTCCATGAACCATCTTCATGAATGACAATATTGATTAATAATCCAAGTAGCCATTAATTTAAAAAGACATTTATAGGAACATTTTTCGAGGAATCAGCCACAGACACAAGAAAATACAAACACAACAAAACAAACAGAAAGATCAATATCACAGATCTGACCTGAAACAGAATACAGGTATAGTACATAAAAAGCCTCGCTATATATTTGCAACTCGAATACTACAATGTATATAAAAAGTTTGATGATAAAGACACCCGTACAGTAATTACAATGAATCCTTCCGGACCGTATCCGTAGGCAGTCTATATATACTAGTACATTGTACTATGGATATTACAATTAATCTGGAACATATTACAGCTAATGAAATATAGTGGATTCCCGTTATAACGAAGTCTTCGGGACCGGCAATTTTCTTTCGTTTTATCAAAATTTCGTCATAACCGAACAGATAAACAATGAAAATATATGAAGTGGATAATGTTGCGACCTGAATTTTTACTTTGTTGTAACAGGAATTTCGTTATAACCGTGTTCGTTTTAACGGAGTGCACTGTAGCAATAATTGTAAATAATAACAACAAATAATAAAAAATAAAAAAAAATATTAAACTACTGTAACTCCAATCGTTGGCTGTCAGAATTCTGTTATTCAACTCGTTGCGGGACATTTGCTTAGTGTCGTCAATACACCTGTATACGCAACAAGACATGTGATGGTCCTTTCGGTGAAAAAAAAAAAAAAAACTAACACAAACTCAGTCTTTCAAGTCGAAGAGTCCTTCATTGGAATGAGAGCAGATTTCCCAACACTTGTTTAGTGCCCCCATCCTCATCCCGGAAAGGGTAAAAGGTACTGGGATAGGCCTACATAAAAACTGTATAGCAATGATTGTAAAAAAAAAAAAAAAAAAAACCGCATAATTTCCGGTGAACATAATATGCTTCATACCCTACGAAGATATCTGGCAGGGTGATTTATTGCACACCGACGAGCATATATACAGGTACCTTGATGAATGCACGCTGTTGTTTATTACTTCGTCACAACCATTTTTTTTTTTCACTGAATAATCGATTATTCATGCCACAGCTGATGTGCACATGCTCAGTACTGACCATGACCATGGAGCTACAATTACCAGAGCTGTAGGTCATGGTATACCGTTCCTCATGGTACACTTGTACTACAGTATGTCCCCAAAAAAAATTACAACGGGGCCTTCCGCAATGATATCTTTAAAAATAGTGAATCAATCTAAATACAAATTCAGGGTATGAAACTATAACTCATTGCCCACATCTTACAGAAAACCCCATTCGATTTGCTTCAGTGGTCAAAGAGAAATACGGAATTTTGTAGAGGATGTCGGGAATCTCTTCTGCCCAAGTTCTGTCTATTGTTCACACACAAGATCATCGAAATGCTAAACTCGGAAGAATCTGATTCATGACATGCTTTACAACAATCCACATTTCTCTGTGACCGCTTAACCAAATCGAATGGGATTTCTGCAAAATAGAGCTAAAATGTTACATTTCAAGACCCTGAAGTAGCATTTTAAAAATTTAATCATATTGGGCATTATCAATGCGAAAATCTTATTGTAATTTTTGGGGGAACATACTGCAGTAAGTCGCCCCAAAAATTACAATCAGATTTTCGAATTGATAACACCTATTATGATCAACCTGTGTACAGTACGTGCTACTTGAGAGTCTTAAGGTATAACATCTTAGCTCTATTTTGCAGAAAACCCCATTCAATTTGGTTAAGCGGTCACAGAGAAATGTGGATTGTTGTAAAGCATGTCATGAATCGGATTCTTCCGAGTTTAGCATTTCGATGAACTTGTGTGTGAACAATAGACAGAACTTGGACAGAAGAGATTCCCGATATCCTCTACAAAATTCCGTATTTCTCTTTGACCACTGAAGCAAATCAAATGGGGTTTTCTGTAAGATGTGGGCAATGAGTTATAGTTTCATACCCTGAATTTTTACTAAGATTCATTCACTATTTTTAAAGATATCATTGCGGAAGGCCGCGTTGTAATTTTTTGGGGGACATACTGTATAGCAGGGTGATGATCACGACGAGTCTGTATGGAATTTACATCATTTACATTACTAGCATTATAAGAAGACAAATTAATGCACACACAAGAAAAAGAAAAAAAAAACAGAGAGAGAGAGAGGGGGGGGGGGGGAGGGAGCATCAATACTTGCTTGGATATCAACGTCTCACTGTGTACAATTATGTTTACACTGTACAAAATCAATGTAGGCTCTGCCGATTTCTATAACGCAATTTTCTAAGAAGAAAGGATTTTGAGTTGTCTTTACCATACGGGTTGCCTTTTATTATAGCCTCTTTTCCACGTTTCCCACCCTCTGCCCTTTCCTGATTCCGATAAAGTGAAGGGGGCCTATTGCATACACAATAGGTATACCGTATTATGGCGTATATCGTACAATATATATCTGAAGGACCGTACGTACATTGTATTTATACTACATGTATGTACAGATTTGTACTGGAGTCATCAACTGCTAAAGTGAAGCTGTTATATTCCATTACATCGTAATCCCTGGGCGTTATTGATATTCATTGCAGCGCTCAATCACTCATGAAAACATCTCACCCTCCCCGCCCCCTCCCCATTCGTGGATCTACAGTAGTAAACCTTGGAACACGTTTTCACCTGCTCTACAAATTACGCACAAGATGGTGCTGCTAAAAACAGTTAGCACAAGGCTTTCTCCATCACTATCGCCATGGAGGAGATCATCATGACGAATGCTAGGATCTCTGACACAAGGAGTGGGGTGCAAGTGAAAGAAATACATTATTTCGAAAAAAAAAAAGGGTCAATGTACTTCTAGAAACTTACAGTAGCAAGCTGTTGGTGACCCTTAGCTTGTTGAAGTACAATAGTGTACATACAAATGTAACTGTACATGCATGTACATCGTATTCATATTTCTCAGATTTTCTGCATACTAGTATATCTTTCCAGCTAACTGGACGCATGTTATAGATTTCAAGTATTCGTATACACATATTGACGAAGTGGTAACCATGAGAACACAAATTTATGAAGAAGCAAGGCAATACGTGTACATGTAACCTGACCAAGATCAAACTAATTCACGTACACCGACATTTTACATTGTAATAATGTATTAGACACTCAAATTTGATAAGCCATTGTTTAAAAATTATGTGTACAATGTATACGAGTGACCTAACACTGCACTGTACTCGTCACTACACAACTTGTAGTATATGTAGGCCAATCCCCTTGGTGAGACCAAAGAGGTGTGACCTCCCTGGTCGGTCAGGTACATCAAACGATGTACTAGAGACAGCACTCACTTCCGGTCAAATCGATTTCTGTAATTTTGTGTGGTTAATTTTGGAAAACCGGACAGGTCCTATAACTACGTAAATGTACATGGTTAAAAAAAAAAAAAACAAAAAAGAAAAAAACGGTGTACAATGTAGGTAGAATGAAAAAATAAAATAAAAAGATAAAACATATAGGAGATACGTATTTGACCTACAATCTACAGTATGAGGGAGAGGGAAACTGAAAAAAAAAAAAAAATACTGTGCCACGCCACTGTGGGTGCTGTTCGTTATTCCGAAGGTTTGTTATTCCGAAGGTTCGTTAATCCGAAACACGCAAATTCCCTATACCTAGAGGTTCGTTAATCCGAAAATGAAAAAGGGTTCGTTAATCCGAACATTTGTGGCGTTATTCCGAAGGTTCGTTATTCCGAAGGATCGTTGATCCGAAAATGAAATAGGGTTCGCTATTCCGAAGGCTCGTTTATCCGAAAATGAAATAGGGTTCGTTATTCCGAAGGTTCGTTAATCCGAAAATGAAATAGGGTTCGATATTCCGAAGGTTCGTTGATCCGAAGTGAAATATGGTCCGTAACGAACCTTCGGATTAACAAACCTTATCACATTTTCGGAATAACGAATCTTCGGAATAACGAACCTTCGGAATAACGAACTGTAACCCGCCACTGTGACTTAAAAAAAAAAAAAAAAAGACGAGTAAAGACGATATTGAGAATTCATTTCCGCACGACGAAAAGGAGAGACGCATAATAATGTTGGCCATATGCTCTCCCTCGACTCTGCGGGAACCAGTAAATGGCACACGCGACTAGCTGGGACACGTGGTTCGAAAACCAGCCAGCAAGAGTTATTAATGCATTTTTCAGATAATTTCTTCAGCTGCCTTCGCCGCATTATACAGGCATACGGTGCTCGTAAGCTTCCGGTATGCGTAAACAAGCTCAGCTGGAAAGGGGTCAATGGAGGACGTACACTACATATTCCAGCATGCGGCTGAGGGGTAATCCGCGTACTAGCATCAATCGCTCCTACAACGGAGGTACATTCTCTCTCCGAGAACGGCAAATTTCATTATATTGGGAACGTCGACAGATGCGCATAATTATTAGGAGGGCGGCTGACTACAAAGTCATTGTTTAATGTTATAATGCTATAATACAATAATGCCGTGTAACGCAAGGTCCTACAAATTGCATTATATTTTGTTCTCATTCTTGTGCAGGAGCGCTCGAACGTACAGACTTAGATTTTGATTGCAAATGGGGGGGGGGGTGCTGATAACTGTCCGTTGTAGATCAATAAAGCAAATTCGTATGCAAACATTGGTAATATGCGACAGCTCTTTGAAAAGCACTTGTTTGAAATGCAATCAACAGTTTGATATTACATCATTATAAATATACAAAATGTACTACAATTTGTACAGCAAGACTCTAAGAGGGAAAATATAATATGGTCGTGATGGTGAAACTCATCCTTCAAAACAGTTTCCTGGTTTGATGACGATGTATATGGTGCAGGTCAACCAAACAAACAAAAAGAAAAAAGAAAAAAAAAAAGGGGGGAAAAAGGAGAAAAAAAAAAGCACGGTGTACCTATTGTAACTGGCCCCCTATCCTGATGCACTTGTCATGCGGATGTGCAGTATAAAGGTCCTATTTATCTTTGAGAGCAGTGATTAAACATTTTTTTAAACAATAAATAAACAAAGCATTAAAACCAAAAATATGAGGTATTGAGTATTGAGTATTGAGTATTTTTCTCAATAAACCATAACTGTAGACGGTTTAGTCTGGAAACATTTTTATTATAACTATTGTTCATATTATGTGCATTTTTTACAGTGGTTGTTTTTATCCCTAACTCACATTTTAGAACTATTTTAAGGCACTTATGCTGGGTCTTTGTTTCATCTGCAAATGGTAAATTATGCCTAAAATTATCGACTCCAAACACCTGTACATTGTAGTACAGTGTTGTGCTACAATGTACTGTTACATGAGTCACGCTGCAACAAATCGGATACTCACATCTACTATGGCAGTGTTGTTGTATATCTATTACCTGAATCTGGAATCAAAGAGGCTCCTAAATTTAATAGAGCATCTAGCATCGGATGCCAAGCCCAAACATCATATACAATGAAAAGTGCACACACCTGCAGTGTGTTTCACCTTCAGGAGGAAGGGGGTGCAAGATGTACAATGACATGTATTTATATGAGAATGCCAGCAGGCTTTGCTGGTGATTATGTCACGAAGCCGGCTTTGATGAAGGGTATCTATAAAAGGGCTATTTTTATGGACTGAGTAGCTCCATTGTCATACGAAGGAGAGTATTCATCACTTTTGAAAAAGGATCTTTGGAGGGTTGGACCACAGAACTCTTGTGTAAGAGTTCTGTGGGTTGGACTCGAGGCCGCGAACACGTCGACAGGAGTGCAGTGGGCGGAGCAACCTCGTCTCCAGGCTACGTTATAGTATACGGACTTTTTCATCTTCTACTAGGGTTTTCTATGTTATACAGCATCAGCCCGACAGCACCATTAATTCATTACTTGGGCTATATTTAAAAATATGGAATATGGACCCACAAGACATTCACTGCCACGCGATGGTCAATATCTGCAACAATACTGTTCTGGAATGCAAGTACATCAAGGAAATGAAGTGTTCAACAAATCCAGGGCACAACATCATGGATCCCTCACTAAATTTGCCATGAAAACACACGAATTCAACATTGACATGTCATCGCCTCCTTTTGAACTATTGCTTACTGGAGCACTAGTAAAAAGGAGGCGGATGACCTGTGATGTTGGATCAGCTGCTGCACGAGGACACTCGTTTGTTTGTTTGTTTTTTATTTGATTACATGTACATGTTGGGCTCTCTTGCACTTCTACTGAAATTATTAAAGTCTACGAAGTTAATAGTAAAATACTATACAGAGTACAGATGTACCCATCCGGATGATTCACATTAAGAACCATTACAAAAATGCACCAGTTTTCCGCATGTAATCACTTAGTACGTACTTGGCTAGTATCTACTGTACATCTCCCCATTGTTCACTGCCTTGATGAGCTGCCAATGTGTAGTGTACGCATGTCCATACAATAATGAAACCTCCTGTCCCTACCATCGCTTGTTTGAGTTTGAAAGTTGTTCCTATTGCAGATACAACTCTCCAAAAGTAGACTAAATTGTAGAGACACGTTAATTAGATTCCAAATAAGATGGAACTCACGCCATTAAAAACTCACAACATAGGATCTAGAATTCTGGGGCTTTTCAACGTGTATCCCTGCGGAACGTCGCCCTAGATTTAGGGACCATATCTACTACTAAATTACCCTTCTACTGAATATTTATAAATTAATAATAGAATCTAGGGCAATCGCTAGCCAGGGCAATCACACACTTGATGAGGGCCCTAGGCTGTACTAAGGCCTTGAAGTGCATGATTGCCGAATCTACTGTATCAAGAGTCTAAGAAGATACAGTCTATTTTCTAAAAGTTTTCTCGCCGCAACCTATCGGATGCTATCCCATTCTTCAAAACGACAAAAGTTTTATTTTCAGTTCTATAAAGTAAAACATTGTAGAACGTTCAAGAGTCCAAGAAACAAAAAAATAATGGAAAAAAAAACTTACCAACGAGAAAGTAAGTCTTTGTGGAAAGTTGGAGGAAAGGTCCTTGAAAGAGTGTCTCAAGCACCCAACTTATGTTAGCCTGGTCTTCTGTCTTAGAAACGACAGTCGAATC